>NW_026915988.1:0-36193 GCF_034315485.1 Pezoporus occidentalis
TGTCCATCCCACATCCCATATCCACATCCATCCCATATCCACATCCACCCCACATCCACTATCCACGTCCATCCCGTATCCATCCCACGTCCATCCCGTATCCATGTCCATGTCCATCCCATGTCCACATCCATCCCATATCCACATCCATCCCACATCCCATATCCATGTCCATCCCACATCCACGTCCATCCCATACCCACATCCATCCCGTGTCCACGTCCATCCCATATCCATGTCCATCCCGTAACCATGTCCATCCCATGTCCACCCCGTATCCACATCCATCCCATATCCACGTCCATCCCGTACCCACATCCATCCCGTGTCCACATCCATCCCATATCCACGTCAATCCCATAACCATGTCCATCCCATGTCCACCCCGTATCCACATCCATCCCATATCCACGTCTATCCCGTACCCATGTCCATCCCGTACCCACGTCCATCCCATATCCACGTCCATCTCGTACCCACGTCCATCCCATATCCATGTCCATCCCGTGTCCACGTCCATCCCATATCCATGTCCATCCCGTACCCACGTCCATCCCACATCCATCCCATATCCACGTCCATCCCGTGTCCACATCCATCCCATACCCCCGTCCATCCCGTATCCACGTCCATCCCACGTCCACCCCGTATCTACATCCACCCCGTATCCATGTTCATCCCACGTCCACCCCGCGTCCGCCCCGCGTCCCTGCGCGCGCCGGCGGTACCAGGTGTGCGCCGAGGGCAGGCGGTCGGTGGAGCGGTCGTCGCGGTGGATCTGGAACTTCTGGATGCCGTTCATGCCCTCGAGGGCGGCGAAGCCCTGCAGGGGCACCTTGGACGTGCCCGTCACGAACTGCAGGAACTTGGCGCGGTCGGCCTGGTCGAAGGAGCGCAGCGCCCGCCAGAACCACTGGATCTGGGGAGGGTTTGGGGTGGGTTTGGGGTATTTCTGGGTGTTTTGGGGTGGGTTTGGGGTATTTCTGGGGGTTTTGGGGCGGGTTTGGGGTATTTCTGGGTGTTTTGAGGTGGGTTTGAGGTATTTCTGGGGGTTTTGGGGTGGGTTTGGGGTATTTCTGGGTGTTTTGGGGTGGGTTTGGGCTATTTCTGGGTGTTTTGGGGTGGGTTTGGGCTATTTCTGGGTGTTTTGGGGTGGGTTTGAGGTATTTCTGGGTGTTTTGGGTGGGTTTGAGGTATTTCTGGGTGTTTTGGGTGGGTTTGAGGTATTTCTGGGTGTTTTGGGTGGGTTTTGGAGTGGTTTTATGGTGGTTTTGGAGTGGTTTTAGGGTGGTTTTGAGGTATTTCTGGGTGTTTTGGGGTGGGTTTGGGGTATTTCTGGGTGTTTTGGGGTGGGTTTTGGGGTATTTCTGGGTGTTTTGGGTGGGTTTTGGAGTGGTTTTAGGGTGGTTTTTGAGGTATTTCTGGGTGTTTTGGGGTGGGTTTGGGGTATTTCTGGGTGTTTTGGGGTGGGTTTGGGGTATTTCTGGGTGTTTTGGGTGGGTTTTGGAGTGGTTTTATGGTGGTTTTGGAGTGGTTTTAGGGTGGTTTTGAGGTATTTCTGGGTGTTTTGGGTGGGTTTTGGAGTGGTTTTAGGGTGGTTTTTGAGGTATTTCTGGGTGTTTTGGGGTGGGTTTGGGGTATTTCTGGGTGTTTTGGGGTGGGTTTGGGGTATTTCTGGGTGTTTTGGGTGGGTTTTGGAGTGGTTTTATGGTGGTTTTGGAGTGGTTTTAGGGTGGTTTTGAGGTATTTCTGGGTGTTTTGGGGTGGGTTTTGGGGTATTTCTGGGTGTTCTGGAGTGCGTTTTGGAGTGGTTTTAGGGTAGTTTTGAGGTATTTCTGGGTGTTTTGGGGTGGGTTTTGGAGTGGTTTGGGGTGGGTTTTGGAGTGGTTTTAGGTGGTTTTGGGGTATTTTCTGGGTGTTTTGGGGTGGGTTTTGGAGTGGTTTTAGGGTGGTTTTGGGGTATTTTCTGGGTGGTTTGGAGGTGGTTTTAGGGTATTTTCTGGGTGTTCTGGGGTATTTCTGGGTGCTTTGGGGTGGTTTTTGGGGGGGTTGGGGTATTTCCTGGGTGGTTTGGGGTAGTTTTGGGGGCTGTTCTGGGGACTGGTTTGGGGCTGTTTTGGGACTGGTTTTGGCCTGATTTGGGGCTGTTTTGGGACAGTTTTTGGCCTGGTTTTGGGCTGATTTGGGGCTGTTTGGGGGCTGATTTTGGGCAGTTTTTGGACAGTTTTTGGGCTGTTTTGGGGTCTGTTTTTGGGCTGTTTTGGGGCCGATTTGGGGCCGTTTTGGGGCTGATTGGGGTCTGTCTGGGGGCAGTGCCCACCTGGATGGAGTTGCCCTGGTACTTGTGGTACTCGGTGTTGGCCTTGAGGTCGTCGATGTCGATGGTGGGCAGCCCCGAGATGAGCAGCTCCAGCTCCTGCTCCGTGAAGATGGAGATGAGGCGCTTGGGGATGATCTCATAGAAACCCTCCAGGAAGGCGGCCAGCTGCTTCCGGATGGCTCCTGCGGGATAACGGCGGGGTCAGTGGGAACGGGGCGGGAATGGGGTTGGGAATGGGGGTTGTTGGGAATGGGGTTGGGAATGCTGGGAATGTTGCTAGGAATGTTGGGAAAGTTGTTGAGAAAGGTGTTGAGAAAGGTGTTGGGAATGGTGTTGGGAAAGTTGTTGGGAATGGGGTTGGGAATACTGGGAATGTTGTTGGGAAAGGTGTTGGGAATGCTGGGAATGGTGTTGGGAAGGTTGCTGGGAATGTTGGGAATGCTGGGAATGCTGTTGGGAGTGCTGGGAATGTTGCTGGGAATGCTGGGAATGTTGTTGGGAAAGTTGTTGGGAATGGTGTTGGGAATGGTGTTGGGAAGGTTGCTGGGAATGCTGGTAATGGTGTTGGGAAAATTGTTGGGAATGCTGGGAATGTTGCTGGGAATGGTGTTGGGAATGGTGTTGGGAATGTTGGGAACATTGTTGGGAACAACATTAGGAACGTTGGGAATGTTGGAAATGTTGGGAGTGTTGGGAATGTCTTTGGGAATGCTGTTGGGAACGTTGGGAATGCTGTTGGGGATGTTGGGAACGTTTGGAATGTTGTTGGGGATGTTGGGAATGTCGTTGGGAACGTTTGGAATGCTGTTGGGGATGTTGGGAACGTTTGGAATGTTGTTGGGGATGCTGGGAATGTCGTTGGGAACGTTTGGAATGTTGGGGATGTTGGGAATGTTGTTGGGGATGTTGGGAATGTCGTTGGGAACGTTTGGAATGTTGGGGATGTTGGGAATGTTGTTGGGGATGTTGGGAACGTCGTTGGGAACGTTTGGAATGTTGTTGGGGATGCTGGGAATGTCGTTGGGAACGTTTGGAATGTCACTGGGAACGCTGTCAATACCCGCCCGGTGCTCACCGGTCATGCGCATCTGGCACACGAGGTGCACGTACTCCTTCTTGTTCTCCTCCGTCACCAGGACGTTGGCTCCGTTGGGCTTCAGGTCCCGGACCTCGCACACCCCAAACTCCTGCACCTGAATGGGGGGGGGGTGGAGGGGGTCAAGGGACACCCCCAAAGGAGGGGGGGCACCCCGGGAACAAAGGGGAAACCATTGGGACAGGGGGGACCCCCCCAAAGCAGGGGACACCCCAAGAACAGGGGAGACCCCTTTGGGACTTAGGGGCACCCCTGGAATAGGGGGGGACACCCCAAGACCAAAGGGGACACCAGTGGGATGGGGGGGACCCCCCCAAAGCAGGGGACACCCCGAGGGACAGCATTGGGACAGGGGGACCCCCCCAAAAAGGGGGAAACCCCTGGGACCTGAGGGGGAGAGGGGTTGGTGGTGCTGGGGGCACCCCGAGGCCGGGTTTTGGGGTGTCCCTGGTTTGGGGGGGGTACCTCGGTGCTGAAGGTGAGGTCGTAGCCCAGGGTGGAGACGTCGTTCTCCAGCAGATAGACCAGGCCCTGGTAGAAGTGGTAATCCTCGCTCTCCATGTCCGTGTACCTGCGCCACAGCGGGGTCAGCACCCCCAAAACGGGGGTTTGACAGCCAAAAAGGGGGTTCTACACCGCTAAAAGGGTGTTCCACAGCCAAAAAACGAGGTTCTACAGCCAAAAATGGGGTTCTACACCCAAAAATGGGGTTCTACAGCCCAAAAAGGGGGTTCTACAGCCAGATCCCAAGGTTCTACAGCCCAAAAACAGGGTTCTACACCGCTAAAAGGGGGTTCCACAGCCAAAAAACGAGGTTCTACACCCAAAAACGGGGTTCTACAGCCAAAAAGGGGGTTCTACAGCCCAAAAAGAGGGTTCTACAGCCAGATCCTGAGGTTCTACAGCCCAAAAACAGGGTTCTACACCGCTAAAAGGGGGTTCCACAGCCAAAAAATGAGGCTCTACACCCAAAAATGGGGGTTCTACAGCCAAAAATGAGGTTCTAAAGCCCCAAAAGGGGGTTCTACAGCCCCGAAATGGGGTTCTACAGCCCCAAAACAGGGTTAGACAACCCCAAAAAGGGGTTCTACACCTCAAAAACAGGGTTCAATACTTGAAAAGGGGTCCTATACCCCCAAAATGGGGTTCTACACCCAAAAAAGGGGTTCTACACCCTGAAAATGGGGTTCTGCACTTTAAAAATGGGGTTCTACACCCAAAAAATGTGGTTCAACACTTCAAAAAGGGGGCTCTACACCCCAAGAAGGGGAATCTACACCTTAAAAATGGGGTTCTCCACCTCAAAAAGGTTGACCATCACCCTAAGATGGGTGTCCATCACCCCATGAGGATGCTTTAACAGCCCAAGCCAGGTGTCCATCACCATGCAAGGCTGTTCTACACCCCATGAAGGCGGTCCTACACCCCATGAAGGCAGTCCTACACCCAATGAAGGTGGTTCCACACCTCAAGACGGGGTGTCCATCACCCTGTAAGGAAGCTTTAACACCCCAAACAGGCGTCCATCACCATGCAAGGCTGTTCTACACCCCCTGAAGGTGGTCCTACACCCCCTGAAGGTGGTCCTACACCCCATGAGGATGCTTTAACAGCCCAAGCCAGGTGTCCATCACCATGCAAGGCTGTTCTACACCCCCTGAAGGTGGTCCTACACCCCATGAGGATGCTTTAACACCCCAAGCCAGGTGTCCCTCACCATGCAAGGCTGTTCTATACCCCACGAAGGTGGTCCTACACCCCATGAGGATGCTTTAACACCCCAAGCCAGGTGTCCCTCACCATGCAAGGCTGTTCTACACCCCATGAAGGCGGTTCCACACCCCAAGATGGGTGTCCATCACCCCATAAAGGTGGTTCCACCACCGAAGCTGGGTGTCCATCACCATATAAGGTGTTCTACACCCCATCAGGATGCTCTAACACCCCGGAGCCGGCTGTCAACCCCCCCCATCCCCTCTCACCTGACGGACTTGCCCAGGATGTGCTTGTAGAAGGAGCGGGTGAAGTAACACTCGAGCAGGCGGTTGTCGTACACGGCCTTGGCCACGATGCGCCCCACGAACTTGAAGTAGCTCAGGTGGTTGGGGTTGCAGTGGGACGAGGGGTTGATGGTGTAGGTGACCCTGTCCCCCGGCGACGTGCGGAACAGCGCGTACATGGGGTTGAACATCTCCCGCGAGATGATCATGTACCACTCCCGCAGCAGGCCCCCCGCGTCCTGCCCCTCCTCGCCCTCAAACACGATGTACCTGGGGGGGGGGAGAGGGAGAAATGGGGGGTTTGGGGGGGGTTAGAGGGGGGTTGGGTGCTTCTGGGTGGATTTGGGGTGTGTCTGGGTGGATTTTAGGGTGCTTGTAGGGGGATTTTGGGTGTTTCTGGGTGGATTTGGGGTGGTTTTGCACTGCATTGGGGTGTTTCTGGGTGGATTTGGGGTGGTTTTGCACTGGATTTGGGGTGTTTCTGGGTGGGTTTTGGGTGTCTGCTTAGATTTTGGGGTGTTGATGTATCTTTGGATGTTTCTGGGTGGATTTTGGGGTGCTTCTGGGGTGTTTCTGGGTGGATTTGGGGTGTCTCGGTGTCTCTGGGTGTATTCTGGGTGTCTCTTGCTGTGTTTCAGGCATCTATGGGTGTATTTCGTGTGCCTCTGACTGTATTCTGGGTGTATTTTGGGAGTCTCCGGGTGTATTTCAGATGTTTCTGGGTGTCTTTTTGGTCTCTGGGTGTATTTTGAGTGTCTCCGGGTGTATTTTGGGAGTCTCCAGGTGTATTCTGGGTGTATTTTGGGTGTGTCTGGGTGTATTTCAGGTGTCTCTGGGTGTAGCTTGGGTGCATTTTGGGTCTGTGGGTGTATTTTGGGAGTCTCCGGGTGTATTCTGGGTGTGTCTGGGTGTATTTCAGGTGTCTCTGGGTGTAGCTTGGGTGTATTTTGGGTGTCTCTGGCTGTACTTTGGGTGTCTCTGGCTGTACTTTGGGTGTCTCTGGGCACTCACAGCCTGTTCTTCATCTCCTCGGGGGACTTCCGATGCAGCTCCCTATAGGAGTCCTCGAAGACGTGGTCGCGCCGCACGTGCACGGCCATGTCCTCCTTGCGCAGGCCCTCATCCAACCGCTCCAGCTCCTGACGGAAGTACCTGGGGGGGGGGTGGGAGCACCCCAAAACCAGGCTTTAGGGGACCCCCCCTCTATATTTCACCCCCTTTCCCCCCCATCCCATCTCAAGGCCCCGGCCTCGTACTTGCGCTTGACATCGAAGTCCAGCACTCGGATGTAGTCGACCAGGACGGCGAAGGGGCCATCGGCCAAGTGGGTCGTGGATTGACGCAGGATCTGGTTCAGCACCGTCCGGTGGGTCTCTATGGGGCGGAGGGGGGACGGACACAGAGGGGTTATGGGGTGGACACCCCAAAAAGGGGGGGTTCTTGCGTAGGAAACGAGGGGGGGAGGAGGGGATGTGCCACCACCTTGGGTGCCCCAAAGGAGGCAAAGGGCCGTGAAGAGGGGACCCCAAAGGCGCTTCCCAAAGCTCCAGGTGCCCCCAAATCCCTTCCCAGCCCTGTTCCCAACACCCCGGCTGCTCCCACACCGCCTCCCAACACCCCAAAAGCCTCCCCAAGGCTCTTGGGAGCCCGAGGTCCCCCCTCTTTTATCTTCCCTAAGCCCCATCCCATCATCTCAACCCCCCCCCAAAACCCCTCCAAATGCCCCAAACACCCCCCAATCCCACCCCAAATCCACTTCCCAAGGCCCCAAACACCCCCATCGTTCCCAATCCCCCTCCCATCACCCCAATTCCCCCTCCCATTGCTCCAAGCACCCCCAAATCCCCCTCCCATCACTCCAAACACCCCCAAATCCCCCTAAACCCCCTCCCATCACCCCCCATCCCCATCCCGTCACCCGAACCCACCCCAATCCCCTTCCCATCACCCCCAATACCCTTCCCATCACTTGAACGCTCCCAATCCCCCTCCCATCACCCCAATCCCATTCCCATCACCCCCAAATCCCCTCCCATCACCCCCATCCCCCTCCCATCCCCCCCAAATCCCCTGTCACCCCCCATCCCCACCCCATCACCTGAACCTCCAACCCCCTTCCATCACAATGAACCCCCCTTTCCATCACCCCCAACCCCCAACCCCCCCATCCCCCTCCCCCCCAATCCCCATCCCATCACCCCAATCCCATTCCCATCACCCCCAAATCCCCTCCCATCACCCCCCATCCCCCTCCCATCACCCCCAAATCCCCTGTCACCCCCCATCCCCACCCCATCACCTGAACCCCCAACCCCCCTTCCATCACAATGAACCCCCCTTTCCATCCCCCCCAATCCCCCCCATTCCCCTCCCCCCCCAATCTCCCTCCCATCACCCCAATCCCATTCCCATCACCCCCAAATCCCCTCCCATCACCCCCCATCCCCCCCAAATCCCCTGTCACCCCCCATCCCCACCCCATCCCATCACCCCCATCCCATTCCCATCACCCCCAAACCCCTTCCCATCAAAATGAACCCCCCTTTCCATCACCCCCAACCCCCCCATCCCCCTCCGCCCCAATCCCCATCCCATCACCCCAATCCCATTCCCATCACCCCCAATCCCTCTCCCATCACCCCCCTCCCTCTCCCATCACCCCCAAATGCCCTCCCATCCCCCCCAATCCCCATCCCATCACCCCAATCCCATTCCCATCACCCCCAAACCTCTTCCCATCACAATGAATCCCCCTTTCCATCACCCCCAATCCCCCCCATCCCCCTCCCCCCCAATCCCCATCCCATCACCCCAATCCCATTCCCATCACCCCCAATCCCTCTCCCATCACCCCCAAATGCCCTCCCATCCCCCCATCCCCCTCCCATCACCCCCAATCCCCCTCCCATCACCTGAACCCCCCAATCCCCCTCCCATCACCCCAATCCCATTCCCATCACCCCCAATCCCTCTCCCATCACCCCCAAATGCCCTCCCATCCCCCCATCCCCCTCCCATCACCCCCAATCCCCCTCCCATCACCTGAACCCCCCAATCCCCCTCCCATGACCCCCAATCCCATTCCCATCACCCCCAAACCCCTTCCCATCACAATGAATCCCCCTTTCCATCACCCCCAACCCCCCCCCATCCCCCTCCCCCCCCCCAAATCCCTCTCCCATCCCCCCAGCCCCCCCCCCCCCCACTCACCAGCGAAGCGCAGGAACTTTTGGGTGTCGGGGGGCAAACTGGCCGAGATGTGCATGGAGGAGGGCTCGCGGGAGAAGAAGGGGTCCAGGGAGGAGGGGGTGGCGGGGGTCAGGGGGGCGGGGGACAGCGGGGGGGGCTCGTCCTTGATGTGGGCCAATTGGCTCTCCCGGGTATCCCGCACCGGGGGCTTGCTCTCCCGCTCCGTGGCGTGCACCAGGAAGAAGGCTTCGACGGCGGGCTGCAGCACTGGGGGGGGCAACAGGGAGAGAGGGGGTGATGGGGGGGCAGAGAGATGGGGGGGAATGGGGGGGGCAGAGAGATGGGGGAGAATGGGGGGGCAGAGAGATGGGGGGAATGGGGGGCAGAGAGATGGGGGGGGGAATGGGGGTCAGAGAGATGGGGGAAATGGGGGGGGCGGAGAGATAGGAGAATGGGGGTAACGGGGACCATGGGAATGGGGGGCGCAGAGAGATGGCGGGGAATGGGGGGGGCAGAGAGATGGGGGGAATGGGGGGGGAATGGGGGGGCAGAGAGATGGGGGGGAATGGGGGGGCAGAGAGATGGGGGGAATGGGGGGGGGCAGAGAGATGGGGGGAATGGGGGGGGCAGAGAGACGGGGGAGAATGGGGGGGCAGAGAGATGGGGGGGAATGGGGGGGCAGAGGGATGGGGGAATGGGGGGGCAGAGAGATGGGGGGAGAATGGGGGGGCAGAGAGATGGGGGGGAATGGGGGGGGCAGAGAGATGGGGGAATGGGGGGGCAGAGAGATGGGGGGGAATGGGGGGCAGAGAGATGGGGGGAATGGGGGGGCAGAGAGATGGGGGGGGGGGGGGGGCAGAGGAGAATGGGGGGGCAGAGAGATGGGGGGAGAATGGGGGGGCAGAGAGATGGGGGGGAATGGGGGGGCAGAGAGATGGGGGGGGAATGGGGGGGCAGAGAGATGGGGAGAATGGGGGGCAGAGAGATGGGGGAGAATGGGGGGGCAGAGAATGGGGGGGCAGAGAGATGGGGGGGAATGGGGGGGCAGAGAGATGGGGGGGGAATGGGGGGGCAGAGAGATGGGGGGGAATGGGGGGGCAGAGAGATGGGGGGGAATGGGGGGGGCAGAGAGATGGGGGAATGGGGGGGGCAGAGAGATGGGGGGGAATGGGGGGGCAGAGAGATGGGGGGGAATGGGGGGGCAGAGAGATGGGGGGGAATGGGGGGGGCAGAGAGATGGGGGGAATGGGGGGGGGCAGAGAGATGGGGGGAATGGGGGGGCAGAGAGATGGGGGGGAATGGGGGGGCAGAGAGATGGGGGGAGAATGGGGGTAACGGGGACCATGGGAATGGAAGGGTGGAGAGATAGGGGCAAAATGGGGGTAACAGGGACCATGGGAATGGGGGGGGCATGGAGAGAGGGGGGTAATGGGTATAAAGGGGACCCCAGGAATTGGGAGGGGGGGATCATCCTGCTTGGGACAGGGCTGGGTATGGGGGATGGATGCATTTCAACAGCCCCAAACAACCCCAAATCCCCTCTAAACCCCCCCCCCCCAAACCCCTTCCCAAGGTGGGGGGGGGGGGGGCTTGGGGACCCCCTAAAGTACCAGGGGTCTCCATCACTAAGGGCGGGGGGGAATACAGGGGGTATGAGGGGCACCCCAACCCCATGGTGGTGGTGGTGGAGGGGGGATGTGGCATGGATGCTGCAGAGCCATCACCCTGCTTGGGACAGGATGCTGGGGGCAGGGGGTACCCAGAGGGCCCTGTGCCCCCCCCCCCCCCATCACCCCATAGCGCTCCCCCCCACCCCATAGACCCACCGAGCACGGCGTGCTGGTCGTGGGACTCCTCGAGCTCCTTGAGGCACTCCCCCAGCATATCCCAGAGCTCGTCCAGGCAGAGCTGCTCGCTCAGCAGGGGCAGCTCCGGGGGCCGCTCGTCCCGCTCCGGCCCCTCCGAGCCTGTGGGGATGATGGGGGGGGGGGGGGTGACACAGTCAGGACCCTTCCCCATCATCATCACCCCCCCCCTCCCCACCACCACCACCACCCCAATTGTGGTCCAGTTCGGCCGCTTCCCAACTGGGATCCAATGGGAGGAGCGCCAGGATGGAGCCAGGCACGGAGTGGGAGGCATCGGGATGGGGAGTCTGGGGCATTGGGGTGCAATGGGGAGGTGGGCACTGGGATGCACTGGGGTGCAATGGGGGCATTGGGATGCACTGGGGGGCATTGGGGTGCAATGGGGGCATTGGGATGCACTGGGGGGCACTGGGGTGCAATGGGGGGCACTGGCTTGCATTGAGGGGCACTGGGTTGCACTGGGATGCAATAGGGAGCACTGGGTTGCACTGGGATGGCACTGGGTTGCACTGGGGGGGAGCAATGGGATGCACTGGAATGCACTGGGGGGGCACTGGGTTGCAGCAATGGGATGCACTGGGTTGCACGGGGGGGACACTGGGATGCACGGGGGGGACACTGGGATGCATTGGGATGTACTAGGATGCACTGGGTTGCACTGAGGGGCACTGGGATGCACTGGGGGGGTCCCTGGGATGCACTGAGGGGCACTGGGATGCACTGGGGGGGTCCCTGGGATGCACTGAGGGGCACTGGGATGCACTGGGTTGCACTGGGAGGGGCACTGGGATGCACTGAGGGGCACTGGGATGCACTGGGTTGCACTGGGAGGGGCACTGGGATGCACTGAGGTGCACTGGGGGGTCTCTCACCCACGGAGGGGTTGTCCTGGGGGGCTGGCGACGGCTGATCCACATCCATGGGGGATTCATCCCGACGGGGAGCGGCGTCCGCAGGCCCAGCCTCCGACTGCAGGGGGGCAGGAGCAGGTTTAGGGGGACGGGACCCCCCCATGGAGCCCAAATACCGCCCCCCCCCCCATGGAGGGCTTGGAGAGGAAGAGAAGCAGGAATGGGATGGGAGGAGGAGGAGGGTAAAAGGGGGAGGAAGAGGAAGGGTGAGAGGGGGGGAAGAGGAGGAAGAGCAGGAGGGAACAGAGAAAAGTGGAGAGGAGAAGGAGGAAGAAAAGGAAGAAGAGGGAAAAGGAAAAAGAGAATGAGGAGGAAGAGGAAGAGAAGCAGGAAGAAGAGGAGGAGAAAGAAAAGGAGGAAGAAAGAGGAAGAGAATGAGGAGGAAAACGAGGGGGAGGAAAAGGAAGAAAAGGAAGAAGAAAAGGGAGAAGGAGAGGAGGAAGAGGAGGGTGAAGGAAGAGAAGGAGGAGGAAAGGAAGGAGGAGGAAGGGGGAGGAAAAGGGGGAAAAGGGGGAGGAAGAGGAAGAAGAGGAGGAGGAAGAAAAGGAAGAGTAGGAAAAAGGAGAGAGAATGAGGAGGAAGAAAAGGAAGAGAAGGAGGAGGAAGAGGAGGGTGAAGGAAGACAGGGAGAAGGCAGAAGAGGCGGAAAAGGAGAAGAGGGAATGAGGAGAAGGAGGCAGGTGGATGAGGAAGACGAAAAGGAGGAGGAGAAGGAAGAGGAGGGTGAAGGAAGGAGGGTGAAGGAAGGAGGGAGAGGAGGAGCAGGAAGAGGGGAGTGAGGGAAGAGAGGGAGGAAGCAGAGGAGGAAAAGGAGGAGGGTGAAGGAAGAGGGCAAGGAGGAAGAAAAGAGTAAGAAGGCAGAGAAAGAGGAGGAAGAGGAAGCAGAGGAGGAAGAGGAAGCAGAGGAGGAAGAGGAAGCAGAGGAGGAAGAGGAAGCAGAGGAGGAAGAGGAAGCAGAGGAGGAGGAAGAGGAAAAGGAGAAGGAGGAAGAGGAGGGTGAAGGAAGGAGGGAGAGAAGGAGCAGGAAGAGGAGAGGGAGGAGGAAAAAGAGGAGGAGTGTGAAGGAAGGGGGTGAGGAAGAAGAAAAGAATAAGGCAGAGGAAGAGGAAGCAGAGGAGGAGGAGGAAGAGGGAATGAGGAGGAGGAGGAGGCAGAGGAAAAGGAAAAGGAGGAGGAAAAGGAGGGTAAAGAAAGGAGGGAGAGAAGGAGCAGGAAGAGGGGAGTGGGGGGAGAGAGGGAGGAGGAAAAGGAGGAGGAGGAGCGTGAAGGAAGCGGGTGAGGAGGAAGAAAAGAGTAAGAAGGAAGAGGAGGAAAAGGAAGCAGAGGAGGAAGAGGAAGCAGAGGAGGAAGAGGAAGCAGAGGAGGAAGAGGCAGGCGGATGAGGCAGAGGCAAAGGAGGAGGGCGAAGAGGAAGAGAACCCTAAGGCGGCAGAGAGGAGGAGGAGGAGGCGGCGGAAGGAGGAAGGGCGGCCGTGCTACCCGTGTGCACCTGCTGCCGCCCTCACGTACCATTTGTATGATGGCGTCGGCCTCGGCCTCCAGCTGCCGGACGGCTGCTTGGATGCTGCCAGCCGCCCCGAGGCCCCCGGCGCCTGCGGCGTGGGCGACACGGACAGAGAGAGGGAGAGAAAGAGAAAAGGCTGCGTGAGGGGCACACGAAGTGGGGTGCAAAGGAGCTCAATGGGGCGAGGGACGGGGCCTTACCCAGGCGCCCGGCCTGCTTGGCCTTCTTGTGCGCCCGGCGCGTGTCGTCGCGCAGCTGGATGATGACCTGCAGCACGCGGAGGAAGAAGCGCTGCGTGGACGTCTTGGAGGTGAGCACGGACATGGAGGGCAGCTGCAGCTCCCGCCCGCCCAGCGCCCGCTTCTGCGACGCCACGATCACCACGCTCTCGGCTGTGTCGAACCTGGAGGGAACAGGGTGGAGGTGGGGGGAGAGGTTGGTGTCAGTAGGGGCATGGGTCAATGTCAGGAACAAGGGTTGACATCAGTAGGGACAAGGGTTAATGGGAGGAACAAGGTTGGCATCAATATGGGCAAAGGGCATCGGTAGGGGCAAGGGTTAACAGGAGACACAGGTTGTCAGTAGGGGCAAGGGTTAATGGCAGGAACAAGGGTTGGCATCAGTAGGGACATGGGTTAACGGGAGGAACAAGGGTTGGCATCAGTAGAGACATGGGTCAATGGCAGGAACAAGGGTTGGCATCAGTAGGGGCATGGGTTAACGGGAGGAACAAGGTTGGCATCGGTAGGGACAGAGGGCATCGGTAGGGGAAGGGTTAACAGGAGACGCAGGTTGTCAGTAGGGCCAAGGGTTAACGGCAGGAACAAGGGTTGGCATCAATAGGGACAAGGGTTTACGGGAGGAACAAGGGTTGGCATCAATAGGGACAAGGGTTAACGGCAGGAACAAGGGTTGGCATCAATAGGGACAAGGGTTAACGGGAGGTACAAGGTTGGCATCAATATGGGCAAAGGGCATCGGTAGGGGCAAGGGTTAACAGGAGGAACAAGGGTTGGCATCAGTAGGGACATGGGTTAACAGGAGGAACAAGGGTTGGCATCAATAGGGACAAGGATTAACAAGGGGAACAAGGGCTGGCATCAGTAGGGTCAAGGGTTAACAGGAGACACAAGGGTTGTCAATAGGGCAAGGGTCAAAGGCAGGAACAAGGGTTGGCATCAGTAGGGACATGGGTTAAACGGAGCAATGAGGGTTGTGCTCAGTAGGGACATGGGTTAACGGGAGCAATGAGGGTTGTGCTCAGTAGGGACATGGGCTAAACGGAGCAATGAGGGTTGTGCTCAGTAGGGACACGGGTTAACGGGAGCAATGAGGGTTGTGCTCAGTAGGGACATGGGTTAACGGGAGCAATGAGGCTTGTGCTCAGTAGGGACATGGGTTAACAGGAGCAATGAGGGTTGTGCTCAGTAGGGACATGGTTTAACGGGAGCAATGAGGGTTGTGCTCAGTAGGGACATGGGTTAACGGGAGCAATGAGGGTTGTGCTCAGTAGGGACATGGGTTAACGGGAGCAATGAGGGTTGTGCTCAGTAGGGACATGGGTTAACGGGAGCAATGAGGGTTGTGCTCAGTAGGGACACAGGTTAACAGGAGCAATGAGGGTTGTGCTCAGTAGGGACACGGGTTAACGGGAGCAATGAGGGCTGTGCTCAGTAGGGACATGGGTTAACGGGAGCAATGAGGGTTGTGCTCAGTAGGGACACGGGTTAACGGGAGCAATGAGGGTTGTGCTCAATAGGAACAAGGGTTAACGGGAGCAGTGAGGGTTGTGCTCAGTAGGGACATGGGTTAACGGGAGCAATGAGGGTTGTGCTCAGTAGGGACACGGGTTAACGGGAGCAGTGAGGGTTGTGCTCGGTAGGGACATGGGTTAACGGGAGCAGTGAGGGTTGTGCTCGGTAGGGACATGGGTTAATGGGAGCAATGAGGGTTGTGCTCAGTAGGGACACAGGTTAACAGGAGCAATGAGGGTTGTGCTCAGTAGGGACACGGGTTAACAGGAGCAATGAGGGTTGTGCTCAGTAGGGACACGGGTTAACAGGAGCAATGAGGGTTGTGCTCAGTAGGGACACGGGTTAACAGGAGCAATGAGGGTTGTGCTCAATAGGAACAAGGGTTAACGGGAGCAATGAGGGTTGTGCTCAATAGGAACAAGGGTTAACGGGAGCAGTGAGGGTTGTGCTCAATAGGAACAAGGGTTAACGGGAGCAATGAGGGTTGTGCTCAGTAGGGACATGGGTTAACGGGAGCAGTGAGGGTTGACATCAGTAGGGACATGGGTTAACGGGAGCAGTGAGGGTTGGCATCAGTAGGGACATGGGTTAACGGGAGCAATGAGGGTTGTGCTCAGTAGGGACAAGGGTTAACAGGAGCAGTGAGGGTTGCGCTCAGTAGGGACACGGGTTAACAGCACCCACTACAGTTACCAGGAGGGCCCACAATGAACAGTGGGGGGTGTGTGTGTGTGCTGGGGGGGGTGTCCCCATCTCACCGGCTCTGCATCTTGCCCTTGAGCTTGGCGCTGGGTGGCTGCTCCTCGGGGAGCCCCTCGGGGGACGGGGCCTCGCTCTGCGCCCGCCGCTGCTGCTCCAGGTTGTATTCCCTCAGCTCGGCCAGCAGCGTCCCTGCACCGGGCACGGCCCCGCGGTGTCACCGGCATGGGGATGACACCCAACGGTACCACCCCCCTCCAACCACCCCCCCACCACCGCGGCCATGGCCTCACCGATCTGGCGGCACAGGGTGGCCCCGAGGTGCCGGGCGCCGGTGAGCAGCAGGCGCAGAACCGTGTCCCTGGTGCCGGCGTCGCCGCGCGAGAGCTGGAGCAGGACGTTGGCCGCGTCCTCCAGCCCCTCCTCGGAGCACGAGTGGGACGTCAGCACCTGTGGGTGACAGGGGATGTGTATGGGGGGGGGGGGGGATAGGACATGGGGGGTGGAGGGGGTTGGGGGGGGCCGGGGGGGTGCTCACCTCCACCGAGAGCTGGAGCTGGCTCTCGGTCAGCCCCGTGGCCGCCATCCGGGGGTCAGGGCTGCTCTCGGGGCCCTTCGCTGGTGACTTGGAGCTCTTGGAGGAGGCTGGGGACAAGGGGGGGTGGGGGGATGGGGGTGGTGAGGGGAGGGTGGCACCTCTGCCCATACCCCCATGTCCCCATCCATCCCCATGTCCTGGTCCACAACCCTATCCCAATGTCCCATTTACATCTGCATCCCCAGCCCTGTCCCCCATCCATGCCTCCATCCCCATGTTCCTAACTCCTCTGTCCCCATCCCCATCCTCCCATTCCCACCCATGTCCCTATCCCTGGTCTCATGTCCCCATCACGGCACCTCCACCCATGTCCCATGTCCTTAGCCCCATATCCCCATCCACATTCCTCCATCCCCATCCATATCCCCATTCCTATCCCCATCCACACCCCTCCCTTCCCATCCGTATCCCACCCATATCCCCATTCACATCCATGTTCCTCCATCCCCACCCATATCCCCACCCCTCCATCCCCATCCATATCCCCATTCCCACCCATGTCCCTCCATCCCCACCCGTATCCCCATACCTCTCCCCATCCCTCCATCCCACCCATATCCCTCCATCCCCACCCATATCCCCATCCATCTCTCTCAATCCCCACCCATATCCCTATCTCCATTCCTCCATATCCCCATCCCCATTCCCATCCTTCCATCCCCATCCATCTCTCTCAATCCCCACCCATATCCCTATCTCCATCCCTCCATATCCCCATCCCCATTCCCATTCTTCCATCCCCATCCATCTCTCTCAATCCCCACCCATATCCCTATCTCCATCCCTCCATATCCCCATCCATATCCCCACCCCCATTCCCATCCTTCCATCCCCATCCATCTCCCTCAATCCCCACCCATATCCCTATCTCCATCCCTCCATATCCCCATCCATATCCCCATCCCCATTCCCATCCTTCCATCCCCATCCATATCTCTCCATCCCTACCCATATCCCTATCTCCATCCCTCCATATCCCCATCCATATCCCCATCCCCATTCCCATCCTTCCATCCCCATCCATATCCCTATCTCCATCCCTCCATATCCCCATCCCCATTCCCATCCTTCCATCCCCATCCATATCTCTCCATCCCCACCCATATCCCCACCCGTACCCCACCTCCATCCCCCCCATATCCCCTCTCTCTCACCCCCAGCCGCAGCTCCCCCTCCCGCCGCCGCGTTCCCGGCGTTCCCGCTCTGTGCCGCCGGACTCCCCGGAGCCGCCCCGGCTCCCGTTGCGGCGGGGGCGTTTTGGGGGGCTCCTGCCCCCCCCTCAGCCCCTTTCCCACCTTCGGGAAGAGCGATGGAGATGAGGGACAGGAGCCGGAGCAGCTTCTCGGTGAGGAGGGCGCTGCGGCGGATGACGCCGTGGGACAGCATGTTCATGAGCTGGCCCAAGGGCGACGCTTCCAAGCCCATCCCCGTGGCCTCGGGCTCCGGCCCCCCACCCCCGGCGCCCGTTTTGGCCGAGCTCTTCCCTTTCCGGCTCACGTTCATGTTATCCAACTTCACCAAGAGGTCCCAGAAATCGGTGGAAAGGCTGCCGGAAGGGGGGGGGGGGGGAGGGGGCAGGGCTGGGGGAGGGGCCCCGGCAGAAGGGGGAGGGGGTGGGGGGGCGGGAGGGGCTTGGGAAGGGAGGGGGGGAAGTGGGGGAGGAGGAGGAGGAGGAGGAGGAGGAGGAGGAGGAGGGGGGGGGCAGGGGCTGCCCCCGGATTTGGGGGGGCCGCGTTCCCGCTCCGGCTCCGTGCTGGGATCCCGGCCCCGCTGCTGGGTGAAGTGGCTGGGAAAGACCTGGAAAAGGGAGGGGGGGGAGGGTGGGCAGGGGGGTGGTGACCCCCCCTTCCCCCCCAAATGCAACCATAGCAACCACCCCCACACACACACACACAGTGTCCCCCAGGCACCCCCAAGGAGCTCAGTGTGGGGTTTGGGGGGCCCCACTTCTGCTTTGGGGACTGCCCCCACCTAAAGTGCACCCCAGACTCCCCAACCCCATCAAGGACTCTTTATACACCCCATACCATGCCCCAGAGCCCCTCAACCCCATCAGGGACCTTTCATGCACCCCATAACACATCCCAAACCCCCTCAACCCCATCAAGGACCCTTTATACACCCCATACCACTCCCTGGACCTCCCCAACCCCATCAGGGACCCTTCATGCACCCCATAACACACCCCAGACCCCCCCAACCCCATCAGGGACCCTTTATACCCCCATACCACGCCCTGGACACCCCGATCCCCATCAGGTACCCTTTATGCCCCCCCAGACCCCATCAGGGACCCTTTATACCCTGTCCACGCCCTGGACACCCCGAACCCCATCAGGTACCCTTTATGCCCCCCCAGACCCCATCAGGGACCCTTTATACCCCCATACCACGCCCTGGACACCCTGATCCCCATCAGGTACCCTTTATGCCCCCCCAGACCCCATCAGGGACCCTTTATGCACCCCCAGACCCCATCAGGGACCCTTTATGCACCCCAGCCCCCCCCAACCCCATGAAGGACCCTTGATGCATCCCATACCATGCCCTAGACCCCCCCCCCAACCCCATCAGGGACCCTCTGTACACCCCATACCATGCCCCAGAGACCCCCCAACCCCATCAGGGACCCTTTACACCCCCCAGACCCCCCCTCCGTTCACCTTGGCCAGCTGGATGAGGGTGTCCAGGACGTGCCGGCACACGACGGGCGCTGCCTGCGGGTGGATGTGGACGGCGGAGCCGGCGGCGGCGCCGCCGCTGCCTCCACCGTGTTTCTCCGTGTGCTTCCTGCCGGGCACCCTTTGGATCTGGAAGATGTTGGTCCTGCATCCCAACGCCGCATCCATGGAGACGGAGAGCCACGAGAGCTGCCCGGAGCTGCGAGCTTCCACGCGGTGCAGGAGGTCGAGAGCGCGGGGTTCGGTGGTACCGGTGGTGGTGGTGGTGGTACCGGTGGTGGTGGTGGTGGCGGCGGTGCTGCTGGGAGGGGGGGCTCGTGCGCGGCGCGGGCGCTCCTCCGGTGCCGGTGGGGCGCGGGGGGCCTCGAGGCAGAGCTCGCTCTCGCTGCTGCGCTGCAGGATGGAGAGGAGGCTCCGCACCACCCAGCCCCGCGTGGCCGCGTGGTAGCAGAGGTTGCGCAGGACGCGGTGCAGGCGGCTCGTGTTCAGCTTGGGCTCGTCCACGAAGAGCAGCACCAGGAGGCACGAGAGGGCTTCGTGGTCCAGGAGCAGGCGCCCGCGCAGGCGCAGCAGGTTGTCCACGTTGCCGGTTGAGGGTCTGAAATGGGAGGGGGAGAATGGGGAGGGAAGAAGGATTGAAGCTGGATCAAGCCTGGATCAGATCAGGTTCAAGCCCAGACCAAATCAGGGTCAAATGAGCATCAAACCCAGCTCAAATCAGCTTCAAATCAGCATCAAACCCGGCTCAAACCCAGCTCAAATCAGGTTCAAATCAGGATCAAGCCCAGCTCAAATCAGGATCAAACCCAGCTCAAATCAGCATCAAACCCGGCTCAAACCAGGTTCAAATCAGGATCAAGCCCAGCTCAAATCAGGATCAAACCCAGCTCAAATCAGCTTCAAATCAGGATCAATCCTAGATCAAACCCGGCTCAAAGCAGGATCAAACCCAGATCAAATCAGGTTCAAATCAAGCTCAAACCCAGCCCAAATCAGGCTCAAACCCAGCTCAAACCCAGCCCAAATCAGGCTCAAACCCAGCTGAAATCCGGATCAAGTCAGGTTGAAACCCAGCTCAAATCTGGATCAAGTCAGGCTAAAACCCAGCTCAAATCTGGATCAAACCCAACTCAAATCTGGATCAAATCAGGTTCAAACCCAGCTCAAATCCGGATCAAACCCAACTCAAATCTGGATCAAATCAGGTTCAAACCCAGATCAAATCCGGATCAAACCCAACTCAAATCTGGATCAAATCAGGTTCAAACCCAGCTCAAATCCAAATCAAACCCAACTCAAATCTGGATCAAATCAGGTTCAAACCCAGCTCAAATCCTGATCACATCAGGTTGAAATCAGGCTCAAATCCAGACCAAATCAGGCTCAAATCCAGATCAAATCAGGCTCAAATCAGGTTCAAACCCAGCTCAAATCAGGCTCAAACCCAGCCCAAACCCAGCTCCAACCAGGTTCGAATTCAGCCCCAGTTTGGTGCCCCCACCCCGTACCTGCTGTGCCCGGCGGTGCCGCCCATGTGGAAGGTGCCCCCGCGCTGCACCGCCAGGCGCGTGTACTGCACCCCCCGGCTCCCGCTCAGGCGGCTCGTGAACGCTGCGGGGACATGGCAGTCAGCGGGAACGGCAGGGGAATGGGGATGGGAATGGGAATGGGGATGGGGAATGGGGATGGGGAATGGGGATGGGGAATGGGAATGGGGAATGGGAATGGGGAATGGGAATGGGGATGGGGAATGGGGGGGGATGGGAATGGGGGAATGGGAATGGGGGGGATGGGAATGGGGGAATGGGGGGAATGGGGATGGGATGGAAATGGGGGGGATGGGAATGGGGGGGATGGGAATGGGGGGGATGGGAATGAGGGGAATGGGAATGGGGATGGGAATGGGAGGAATGGGAAGAGGGGGAATGGGGGGAATGGGGAATGGGGGGGGAATGGGAATGGGGGGAATGGGATTGGGGGAAATGGGGGGGATGGGATTGGGGGGAATGGGGAACGGGAATGGGGGGGGAATGGGAATAGGAAAAGGGGAGATTGGGAATGGGGGGAATGGGAATGGGAGTAGGGGGGATTGGAGGGGAATGTGAATTGGGAGGATTGGGAATGGGGTGAATGGGGGAGAATGTGAGGGGAAATGGGGGGGAATGGGAGGGGAAATGGGGGGGAATAAGAGGGGGAATGGGGGGGAATGGGGGGGAATGGGAGGGGGAAGGGGGGTAATGGGGGGGGAATAGGAGAGGGAATGGGAGGGGAATAGGGGGAAATAGGAGGGGAATGGGAGGGGAAATAGGAGGGGAATGGGAGGGGAAATGGGGGGGGGGAATGGGAGAGGGAATGGGAGGGGAACAGGAGGGAGAATGGGGGGAATGAGAGGGCAATGAGAGGGGAATGAGGGGGGAATGAGGGGGGAACGGGGGTGTCCGTGCCCAGCGGTGCCTCCTCACCGGGGCTGCGCAGGATGGCGGAGAGCGCGGAGGTGCTGGAGTGGCCGAAGAGCCTCTCGTGCATGAGCTGGCGCTGGCGGGCCTCCTGCTCGCGGCGCAGCGCCTGCGCCTCGGCGGCGATGTCCGGGGGCATGACGGCCAGGACGCTGTCCTCCATGTCCTCGAGCACCGAGCGCCGCAGCTCCGACGGCAGCGTCTGGATGAACGTCACCGGGTCCATGGGCGCGTCCGAGCTCGTGGCCTGCGCCAGCTCCCGGCGCTGCTGCTCCGCGCGCTGCTGGGCCAGCACCTGCGGCAGGGAGGCGGCTCAGGATGGGGCCCTCCGGAGGCCACGCCCCCCCCCCAATAGGCCACGCCCTATGGGTAGGCTCAAGACATGGGCGTTAAGCCCCACCTCCTTGATTAAGCCCCACCCTTTAATACAAGCCACGCCCCTTTGAATAAGCTCCACCCCTTTAAGCCCCATCCCTTTGAATAAGCTCCATCTTTTTTAGGCCCCATCATTTCTAAGCCCCACCCCTTTGAATAAACTCCACCCCTTTAAGCCCCATCCTTTCTCGTAAACCCCGCCCCTGTGTATAAGCTCCACCCCTTTAAGCCCCATCCTTTATCGTAAACCCCGCCCCTGTGTATAAGCTCCACCCCTTTAAGCACCATCCTTTAACATAAGCCCCATCCCTTCGTATAAACTCCACTCAAGCCCTCTCCTTTCACACAAGCTCCACCCCTAAATAAGCTCCACCCCTTTAAGCCCCATCCTTTAACACAAGCCATGCCCCTTTGTATAAGCTCCGCCCCTTTGCGTAGGTGCCCCATCCTTTCATAAAAGCCCCGCCCCTTTGAATAAGCTCCACCCCCTGTAAGCACCACCCTTTTTGTATAAGCTAAATCTCTGGATAAATCCCACGCCCTATATAAGCTCCACCCCTAGAATAGGCCACACCCCCTTAACCTCATCCTCATTTAGGCCCCGCCCTAGACGTGAAGCCCTACTCATTCCCCTTGGCCACACCAACCAATCCCCTTTCGTGGCCCCCGCATAGCCCTGCCCCTTCCCCTTAACCACACCCCTCCCGCAGGCCCCACCCCTGACACCCACCAATCCCCTTTCATACTCCCCCGTAGCCCCGCCCCCTTTTCCCGACGCCCCGCCCACCTCCTCCTGTATGGCCGGGGGTAGAGCTGCCAGGAACTCGGGGCTGACCTCGGTCAGGCCGGGATTGGCCACGACCGGGGGGGCGGGGCTTGGGGTGGGCGGGGCCCGGGCGGGGGGCCGGATCCCCAGCTGGTTCTGCAGCACTTCCCGGCGGATGTCATCCGGCAGCGCCGCCAGGAACGATGGATCCACCCCTTCCGGCAGGCTGATCCCTATGGGATACACATGGGATGTGCTATGGGGTGGGGAGACACAGGATCCACCCCTTCCGGCAGGCTGATCCCTATGGGATACACATGGGATGTGCTATGGGGTGGGGAGACACAGGATCCACCCGTTCCGGCAGGCTGATCCCTATGGGATACACATGGGATGTGCCATGGGGTGGGGGGGCACAGGATCCACCCCTTCCGGCAGGCTGATCCCTATGGGATACACATGGGATGTGCCATGGGGTGGGGGGGCACAGGATCCACCCCTTCCGGCAGGCTGATCCCTATGGGATACACATGGGATGTGCCATGGGGTGGGGGGACACAGGATCCACCCCTTCCGGCAGGCTGATCCCTATGGGATACACATGGGATGTGCTATGGGGTGGGGGGGCACAGGATCCACCCCTTCCGGCAGGCTGATCCCTATGGGATACACATGGGATGTGCCATGGGGTGGGGGGACACAGGATCCACCCCTTCTGGCAGGCTGATCCCTATGGGATACACATGGGATGTGCCATGGGGTGGGGGGACACAGAATCCACCCCTTCCGGCAGGCTGATCCCTATGGGATACACATGGGATATGCTATGGGGTGGGGGGGCACAGGATCCACCCCTTCCCTATGGGATACACATGGGATGTGCCATGGGGCAGGCGGACACAGGATCCACCCCTTCCCTATGGGATACACATGGGATGTGCCATGGGGTGGGGGGCACAGGACCCACCCCTTCCCTATGGAATACACATGGGATGTGCCATGGGGCAGGTGGGCACAGCATCCACCCCTTCCCTATGGGATACACATGGGATGTGCCATGGGGTGGGGGGCACTGACCGGCCAGGGGGTCCTCCTCCTCGCTGCTGGTGGACGGCAGCGGCTCCTCCAGGATCCCTCGGGAATCGGCTCCCGAAATGGCCACGGCTGAATCCCGGGTGGAGGAACTCTCCGAGGACGAGGCCGGGGGCGAGCTTGGGGATGAGAAAGTTGGGGGGACACAACATCAGCTCTGGGGCACCCCAACCCTATACCCCCCGCCTTTACTTCCCATAGGAAGGCTCTTTACCTGTCATCAGGGGGCTGAGCAGTGTCAGGGGGAGCCGGGGGTGGTCCTTGGGGGGTGCCGGGGGGATTTTGGGGGGCTGCTGGAGGAGGGGGGGCCCCCCCTGACTCTTCCAAGGTACAAGAAGCCAAACTCGAGGTGTCCATGGGGGATCCTTCCAGTTGGCTGCTCACGGCCGTCAGAGCATCCGAGTCCTCCGCTCGCTCTGGGGACAGTGATGCTAAGGGGGAAAACAGGGGGGGATACATGAATAGAGACCCCCCCAACGTAAAGAGACCCCCCCCAAATCGAGGACACCCCCAAAACCCAGAGATCATCCCCCTAAACCCAAGGACTTACTGATGGTGGGAGCGGGTGACAGCTCCATTTGAGTGGCTTCAGCATCCTGGGGGGGTCGCCCGGGTCCCCCCTCTTCATGGTCAGGGGGTTGGGGGGGGCGAGTGGGAATTTGGGGGGCTCCTCCCGAAGGAGGATCTGGGGGGGTCGGCGTCGGTTCCAACATCACCAATGTCCGGTGGGGACCGGGAGGGGGGGTCTCTCCCGTTGTCCCGCTGTGTTCTGGGATGGGGGGGGGACACACACACGTATAGGGATCAATGTCAGGGATATCCATAGAGCTTTATGGGACACCCCCCCCCCAATAACACATCCTCTCCCCAATTTGGGCCATACAGACCCAAAACAAGATGGGGGGGGAGGAATCTGAGGCAACCCTCCCAGCACCACATTATGCCCCCCCCCCAATCATCAACCTCTTGGGATACTGAGGTAGGGATGCTCCAGAACCCACCCCCCCCCCGCCATCCAAACCACCCCCATCATCACCCTCTGGGGATACTGGGGTAGGGATGCTCCAAAGGCCCCCCCCATATCCAAACCACCCCCATTCTCGACATCCAACTGGATCCTAGGGATACTGGGGTAGGGGAAAGGATGCTCCAACACCACACCCCCCCCCCCCCCCGCCCCCATTCTCAACATCCAACTGGATCCTTGGGATACTGGGATAGGCAAAAGGATGCTCCAACATCCCCCCCCACCATTCTCAACATCCAACTGGATCCTAGGGATACTGGGGTAGGGGAAGGGATGCTCCAGAGCCCCCCCCCACCCCATTGATGTGTGACCCCCCCCCCAAAGCCCAAGGGGGGGCCCCGTGCTCCGGCGGCGGGCGCGCGCCCCGCGAGGAAGACAGTAGACTGTATAGTTATCTCCGAGACGGGGGTGTGACCCTCCAACTATACAATCTACTACCTCAACCCGCGGGGTGCCAGGTCAAGGGGATTAAAGGGGGGGGGGGAACAGGGATTTGGGATTGGGGGGGGAAGTCATCCGGATACATTGGGAATGAATGGAAGGAGTTACCTGGGGGGGTGACGTCGGCGGCGGCGGTGGCGGCTTTGGAGGCCACGTCCTGTAGGTGATGGAGATAGGAGGTGGAAGGGGGGGGTGTAAAAAGGGACCCCCCCCCCCCCCAATGGGTATAAGGGGGTGTGGGATGGTTTAGGAGCCCCTCACCTGGGTGTCAGCCCCTTCCTTGTCCTCAGGGCCCCCCCGCTCGGTGCCTTTGGCTTCCTCCTCGGCCGCTTGGCGCCGGCGCTTCTCGCGCCGCTCGTCCAGCTCCTCGTCCCGCAGCGCTTCGAGGCGGGCCAGGATGGGGACCTTCACCACTGGGGGGGGGGACACGAAGAGGGGAGGGGGGTTTGGGGGTGCTGGGACACACAGAGGGGTGCGGGGACCCCGAGAGCACCAAAGTGATGGAGGTGGAAGGGTCCCTGGGTGAGTGGTTGAGGTGGGGGGGAGGTTTGGGGACCGCGTGGGGATGCAGAGAGCACCAGGTGATGGAGCTGGATGGGATGTGGGGGTGCTGAGGGTACGGGGAGGTGGTGCTGCTGGTTACTGCTGGTGTGGGGGTGTCGGGATGCTGATGGGGATTGTGGTTTGGGGGGACAATGGGGGGTATTGGGGACCCTGCTAATGGTACTGGAGGGATCCCCAGCTGGGTGCTGGTGGCGGTGGGAATAGGGTGGTGATGGTGATGGAGGTTTGGGGGATCCAGGGGGGATGCTGTGGGAATAGAGGGGTGATGGTGATGGAGGTTTAGGGGAGCCACTGGGGACAATAAGGGGTATTAGGGACCCCCACAGTGGTGGGGACATCATGGGGACCCTGCTAATGGTACTGGAGGGATCCCCAGCTGGGTGCTGGTGGTGCTGGGAATAGGGTGGTGATGGTGATGGAGGTTTGGGGGATCCATGGGGGATGCTGTGGGAATAGAGGGGTGATGGGGATGGAGGTTTAGGGGAGCCACTGGGGACAATGAGGGGTATTGGGGACCCCCACAGTGGTGGGGACATCATGGGGACCCTGCTAATGGTACTGGAGGGATCCTTAGCTGGGTGCTGGTGGTGCTGGGAATAGGGCGGTGAAGGTGATGCTGGTTTGGGGGATACATGGAGGTGAATGGGAGGGGTATTGGGGACCCCACAGTGGTGGGGACACCATAGGGACCCTACTAATGGTACTGGCGGGATCCCCACCTGGTTGTTGGTGGGAATAGAGAGGCGATGGTGATGGTGGTGATAAGTTTAGGGGACACATGAGGGACAGTGGGGGGGTATTGGGGACCCTCCTAATGGTACTGGTGGGATCCCCAGCTGGGTGTTGGTGGTGCTGGGAATAGAGGGGTGATGGTGAGGGTGGTTTGGGGGACCCATGGGGGATGCTGTGGGGGCAATGGGGCCACTGGGGCCGGGGGGGCTCACCCGAGACACAGTCGTGCATGCTCTCAGCATCCAGCACCTTGCACTCCTCGGTCCAGCGCGTCAGGGCCGTGGGGATGCTGGAGAGGGTCCCTGTAGGGCATGGGGGGAGATGGGTGAGCCCCTCGGCCAGGCCATGCACCCGTGGATCAAGCCACGCCCACTCCGCTATCCCTGCACCCTATTGGTTAGATGGGGGCGTGTGGCTCCACCTCCTGCATAAACCACCCATTAGACCACACCCCCTTCCCTCCAGATAATTTCTATCCCTGCATCCTATTGGTTTGGGCTGTGTGTGACCACGCCCCCTCAAACCACACCCCTTTATATAGGTCCCAATCCTCTTTCCCTGCATCCCATTGGTTTATGGGGTGCCTCTGACCACGCCCCCTTTACAGACCATCGCCTTTCCTGCAAGTCCACTCTCTCTCCCTGCATCCCATTGGTTCAAGGCTGCGTTTGACCACGCCCCCTCCCAGACCACGCCCCCTTTGGTCCCACCCCTTACCTCCAAGCCCATCTTTTCCTGCATCCGATTTGTCCACGGCTGCTTTTGACCACACCCCCTTCCTCCAAGCTCCACCCCCTTCCCCTGCATCCCATTGGTTTAGGACTGGTTTTGACCGTGCCCCCTTCCAGACCACGCCCCCGTCCGGCTCCTCCCCTTTCCCCTAAGCCCCGCCCTCCTTTCTCCAAGCCCATCTGTCCCTGCATCCGATTGGTTCAGGGGTCCCTTTCACCACGCACCCCTTCCAGACCATACCCCTTTAGGCTCCACCCCTTTTCGCCAAGCCCATCTTTCCCTGCATCCCATTGGTCCAGGGCTGTGTTTGACCGCACCCCCTTCCTCCAAACCCATCTTTCCCTGCATCCCATTGGTTCAGGGCTGTGTTTGACCATACCCCCTTCCTCCAAGCCCATCTTTCCCTGCATCCCATTGGTTCAGGGCTGTGTTTGACCACACCCCCTTCCTCCAAGCCCATCTTTCCCTGCATCCCATTGGTCCAGGGCTGTGTTTGACCACACCCCCTTCCTCCAAGCCCATCTTTCCCTGCATCCCATTGGTCCAGGGCTGTGTTTGACCACACCCCCTTCCTCCAAGCCCATCTTTCCCTGCATCCCATTGGTCCAGGGCTGTGTTTGACCACACCCCCTTCCTCCAAACCCATCTTTCCCTGCATCCCATTGGTTCAGGGCTCCATCTGACCACGCCCCCTCCCCTACTCGCCTGCCTGGCTGCCGGTGCTGCCCTGCTCATGGAAGAAGTCATCGAGGAGCTCGTCGTCGGAGCGGGCGATGATGTGCACGTCCTCATTGCCCACCAGGAGCCGGGCCCGGCCCCGGCTCTGCAGCGGGAGGCTGCTGCTCAGCTGCAGGATGTCGGCCGCGGCCGAGGGGCCCAGCAGCCTGCGGGGAGGGAGCCGGGAAGCCTCAGGACATGGAAGGGGACGGGGGGGGGGATATGGGGCTAGGGAGGAGGGGGGGGGGGGCGTTGGGGGGGATGCAAGGAAGGGGATACAGGGGGTGCTGGGGGGGGGGGAAGAGGGGGTTCACTTGGAACTAAGGGGGGGTTGGGGTGTCATTGCTCAATGGTAGAGGATGGGGGGTGGTTGGGTCCCCATTGCTCACTGCTGCAGAATGAGGGGTGGGTTGGGGGTCCCAATGGGGTTCTCTATGGGGGTTCCTATGTGGTGACCCCCACTCACTGCTGCAGGATGAGGGGTGGGTTGGGGGTCCCTATGGGGTGACCCCCACTCACTGCTGCAGGATGAGGGGGGGTTGGGTGTCCCAATGGGGTTCTCTATGGGGTTCCCTATGGGGTGACCCCCACTCACTGCTGCAGGATGAGGGGCAGGTTGGGGGTCCCTATGGGGGTCCCAATGGGGTTCTCTATGGGGTCCCTATGGGGTCGGTGCTGTGTCCACCACTCACCGCTGCAGGATGAGGGGCGGGTTGGGGGTCCCTATGGGGATCTCTATGGGGTTCCCTATGGGGTCGGTGCTGTGCCCAGCACTCACCGCTGCAGGATGAGGGGCAGGTTGGGGGTCCCTATGGAGGTCCCTATGGGGGTCCCAATGGGGTTCTCTATGGGGTCCCTATGGGGTTGGTGCTGTGTCCACCACTCACCGCTGCAGGATGAGGGGCGGGTTGGGGGTCCCTATGGGGTTCCCTATGGGGTCGGTGCTGTGTCCACCGCTCACCGCTGCAGGATGAGGGGCGGGTTGGGGGTCCCTATGGGGTTCCCTATGGGGTCGGTGCTGTGTCCACCACTCACCGCTGCAGGATGAGGGGCGGGTTGGGGGTCCCTATGGGGGTCCCAATGGGGTTCTCTATGGGGTCCCTATGGGGTCGGTGCTGTGTCCATCACTCACCGCTGCAGGATGAGGGGCGGGTTGGGGGTCCCTATGGGGATCTCTATGGGGTCGGTGCTGTGTCCACCACTCACCGCTGCAGGATGAGGGGCGGGTTGGGGGTCCCTATGGGGTGACCCCCACTCACTGCTGCAGGATGAGGGGCAGGTTGGGGGTCCCTATCGGGGTACCTATGGGGTCGGTGCTGTGTCCACCACTCACCGCTGCAGGATGAGGGGCGGGTTGAGGGTCCCTATGGGGATCCCTATGGGGTTCCCTATGGTGTCGGTGCTGTGTCCACCACTCACCGCTGCAGGATGAGGGGCGGGTTGGGGGTCCCTATGGAGGTCCCTATGGGGTTCCCTATGGGGTCGGTGCTGTGTCCACCACTCACCGCTGCAGGATGAGGGGCGGGTTGGGGGTCCCTATGGGGATCTCTATGGGGTTCCCTATGGGGTCGGTGCTGTGTCCAGCACTCACCGCTGCAGGATGAGGGGCGGGTTGGGGGTCCCTATGGAGGTCCCTATGGGGGTCCCTATGGGGTCGGTGCTGTGTCCACCACTCACCACTGCAGGATGAGGGGCGGGTTGGGGGTCCCTATGGGGCTCCCTATGGGGTCGGTGCTGTGTCCAGCACTCACCGCTGCAGGATGAGGGGCGGGTTGGGGGTCCCTATGGGGTTCCCTATGGGGTCGGTGCTGTGTCCAGCACTCACCGCTGCAGGATGAGGGGCGGGTTGGGCTGGCGGGCGCCGGGGTAGTGCACGTGGATGGTGTGGCCGGCGTTGGCCGTGAGCTGCCGCAGCGTGCGCTGGCTGCGGCCCAGGCCCTGCGCCAGGCGCGTGGTGGCGGCGCCGGTGCCCAGCGCCAGGGCCCCGTGCTCGGCGTGGCGAACCAGGAGCGGGTGGCTGGCGGGGATGTTCCCCGGCGACGGCGGGATGTCGGCTGCGGGAGAGCAAGGGGAGGGGGGTTAGGGAGGGGGGGATATGGGGGGGTATCAAAGGGATATGGGGGTGTATGGGGCAGATATGGGGTGGATATGAGGGGGTATTGGGGGGATATGGGGGGGTATGGGGTGGATATGGGGGGGTATTGGGGGGATATGGGGGGTATGGAGGGTATTGGGGGTATATGGGGGGATATGGGGGGGATATTGGGTGATATGGGGAGGGTATTGGGGGATATGGGGGGATAGGGAGAGGGTATGGGGAGGATATGGGGGGTATGGAGGGGATATGGAGGGGATATGGGGGAGAAATGGGAGGGATATGGGGAGATATGGTGGGGTATGGAATGGATAAGGGGGGGACATGGGGGTGTATGGTGGGATATGGAGGGGTATGGGGAGGATATGGGGGGTATGGGAAGGTATGAAGGGATATGGGGAGGATATGGGGAGGATATGGGGAGATATGGAGGATATGGGAGGGTAGGGGGGATATGGGGGAGGAATGGTGGGGATATGGGGAGTATATGGGGGGATATGGTGGAGAATGAGGCAGATATAGGGAAGATATGGGGGGACAGGGTGGTGATATGGGAGGGTACAGGGAGTATGGGGGGATATGGGATGCCAATGATGGGGATACGGAGCATCAGGAATGATGGGGGGGGGGGGCGCAGAAGCACCCTGACACCCCTATGCTGCTGGGTATGAGGGTGAAGAATGGGGGGGGGGGGGGTGTGCGTGCAGTGGGGGGGATGAACCCCTTTTTACCCCCCCCCCCCCCGGCCCCCCCCCGCCGTACTGGGGCTGGAGAACATGTTATCGAACTCGATGATGAGGTCATCGTCGCGATCGAAGCGCTCGAAGCGCACCAGGGGCGAGGCGTTCATGTCGGGATAGTCCTCGTCCAGCTCCATCTCGGAGCCGTCGTCGTCGTCCTCCTCCTCCTCCCCTTCCTCCCCTTCCTCGTCGTCCTGCGGGGAACGGCCCCCAGGGCCGGAGGGGGGGGTTAAATGGCCTGACCCAAAATGGGGAGATCTTGACTCAAAATGGGGAGATCTTGTCCTAAAATGGGGAGATCTTGATCCAAAATGGGGAGATCTTGACCCAAAATGGGGAGATCTTGACTCATAATGGGGAGATCTTGACCCAAAATAGGGGGATCTTGACCCAAAATAGGGGGATCGTGACCTAAAATGGGGGTATCTTGACTCAAAATGGGGGGATCTTGACCCAAAATGGGGGGATCGTGACCCAAAATGGGGGGATCGTGACCCAAAATGGGGGGATCTTGACCCAAAATGGGGGGATCTTGACCCAAAATGGGGGAATCTTGACCCAAAATGAGGGAATCTTGACCCAAAATGGGGGGATCTTGATCCAAAATGGGGAGATCATGACCCAAAATGGGGAGATCTTGACCCAAAATGGGGAGATCTTGACCCAAAACAGGGGGATCTTGACCCAGAATAGGGGTATCCAGACCCGAAACGGGGGGACCTGGCCCAAAACGAGGGTATTTTGACCCCAAAATAGGGGTACTCAGGCCCTAAATCGCAGCCCTGGAGCTGAAATGGGGGCCCCTGACCCCAAAATGAGGGGATCTTGACCCAAACCAGGGGTCAAAAACCCCAAGCCAACCCCACTGCCCCACCTGATCGTCCTCATCTTCCTCCTCTTCCTCCTCCTCCTCATCCTGGCTGTCATCCTCATCCTCATTGCTGCCGCTGCTGTCCTCCTCCTGCGTGTGCTCCTCCTCATCCTCGGGATCCAGGATGTTCATGGAATCTATGGGATGGGCAGCGGGGGGCAATAGGAAACACCCCCAAGGCCCCTTTATGCCCCCCAAAACCTTGGGGGTCCCCTATGGGGCACCCACCTTCCCTATTGGCCTGGAGCGTGGAGGCTTGGCTGAGGTTGGAGGGAGCCTCATCCATGAGCACATCCTCTTGGGATTCATCCTCACCGGAGCGGCTCACTTGGAAAGGGGGGGGGGGAATCACCATCAGGGGGGCACCCCATAAGTGTGGGGGGATCCCTGTTATAAGGGACACCCCATTTTGGGTGCTAAATGGGGGGGGACTCACCGATGATGGTGCTGTTCCCAGCGGCTCCATCCCGCTCCAGTAGCTCATCAATGAGATCTTCCAGTTCATTTTCCACCTTATGGGGGAGGGGGGGATATGGAGAGGTTTTGGGGTGCTGGGGGGCGGGGTTGGGGGTGCAGGGGGTGGGGGTTGGGCTCTCACCTGCATCTCCTGGGTGCTGAGGCCCTCGGGCTGCCCCCCGGGGTCACCTTCGGCCTCCCCATCCATGTCCCCATCGGCTGCCTCTGCCTGCGTCACCTCCGCGTCCTCCTCGGGGGGCTCGGGGTCCCCGGGGTCCCCTTTAATATGGGGGGGGCGGGTTTAAAGTGGGGGTCAGGGGGATGGGGAGGTGCCCCCCAGGGTGGGTTAGGGGGGGATATGGGGGGGGGGGTGTTAAGGGAGATGAGGAGGGGGGATAGGGGAAGTTGGGGGATACCGGGGGGGGGACATGAACAAAGGGGGAGATCATGGGGGGGGGGGGCTTTGGAATACAGGGGGGGTGCTGGGGGGGTGCCCTGGGGTGCTATGTGGCACCATTGGGTGCTGTTGGGGCACTACAGGATGCAGGTCAGGTGCCATAGGGTGCCATGAGCCACTGTGGGGCTGCTATGGGGTGGGCTGGGGTGCAGTGCGGGTGTCAGGGGGTGCAATGGGATGCACTGGGGGTGCTATGGGGTGCAGTGGAGGTGCCATAGGGCACCATAGGTGCTATAGGGGCACCATGGGCACTATGAGGACACCATAGGTGCTATGGCAGCACCACGGGTGCTATGGAGACACCATGGGCGCTATGGGGGCTCCATGCGGGCTCCATGGGTGCTATGGAAGCACCACGGGAGCTCCACGGGTGTTACGGGGACACCATGGGTGCTACGGGGACACCATGGGGACACCATGGGGACACCATGGGCGCTATGGGGACACCACGGGCACTATGGGGACACCACGGGCGCTATGGGGACACCACGGGCGCTATGGGGGTTTCATGGGCGCTATGGGGACACCACGGGCGCTATGGGGACACCACGGGCGCTATGGGGACACCATGGGTGCTATGGGGACACCACGGGCGCTATGGGGACACCACGGGCACTATGGGGACACCACGGGCGCTATGGGGACACCACGGGCGCTATGGGGACACCACGGGCGCTATGGGGACACCATGGGTGCTATGGGGGTACCTCCATCGGGGGGGGCAGCGCCGCTGTCCCGGGCACCGCCGCCGCCCTCGGCCTTGCTCTTGCTGGACGAGCCCTTGGTGCCGAAGAGGCTCCCGCTGGGCTGGTTCACGATGCGCGAGAGCGTCTCCAAGGGCTTCAGCGCCGCGTTCACCGTGTTCGCCATGTTGGGGCTGGGGGGGAGAGGGGGGCACCACTGAGCCCCCACAGCCGCACGGAGCCCCCCAAAGCCAGCCCGGCCCGTTGAGAGCAAGCACAGCCCCTTGAGAGCCAGCAGAACCCAGCAAGAGCCCCCCAAACCCCATTAGAACCCCTTGAGATAGCCCCAAGACCCCATCACAACGCCTTGAACACCCACCATAACCCATCAAGACCCACCCAAACCCCATTACAACCCATCAAGACCCCCCAAAACCCCATTACAACCCATCAAGACCCACCCAAACCCCATTACAACCCATCAAGATCCCCCAAAACCCCATTACAACCCATCAAGACCCCCCAAAACCCCATCACAACCCATCAATACCCCCCAAAACCCCATTACAACCCATCAAGACCCCCCAAAACCCCATCACAACCCATCGAGAGCCCCCCAAGACCCATCGTAACCCACCAAGACCCCATCACAACCCCTTGAGATCCCACCATAACCCATGAATACCCCCCAAAACCCCATTGCAACCCATGAATACTCCCCAAAACCCCACTACAACCCATCGAGACCCCCCCAAGACCCATCACAACCCATCAATACCAAACCAAAACCCATCACAGCCCCTTGAGACCCCCCCAAGACCCATCAGAACCCATCAAGACCCCATCAAACCCCCTTGAGATTCCACCATAACCCATCAATATCCCTCATAACCCCATAATGGGGGGATCTTGACCCAAAATAGGGGGATCGTAACCCAAAATGAGGAGATCTTGACACAAAATGGGGGGATCCTGACCCAAAGTGGGTGGATCTCAACCCAAAACAAGGGATCTTGACCAAAACGAGGGGATCTTGACCCAAAATGAGGGGATCTTGACCCAAAATAAGGGGATCTTGACCCAAACTGGGGGGATCTTGACCCAAAGAGGGGGGGCACCTGGAGAGGTCGAGGCTGTGGGGCACCCTGGCCAGGTCGTTGACCAAGCCCTTCTTGAGGAAGAGGCGGATGATGTTGTTCATGCCGTTGTGCTGCGTCTTGGTGGCGCTGCTGTAGAAGCTGGAGGTGGTGGGGCAGGACTCCATGATGGTGCTGATGATGCACATGACGGCCTGGAGCCTGCGGGGGGGGGAAATGTGGGGGTCACATCAGCCCCATGGAGGAGATGTCAACCCCATGGAGGATACAGCCCCATGGAGGAGATGTCAGCCCCATGGAGGAGACGTCAACCCAATGGAGGAGGAGAGCCCAATGGAGATGATGTCAGCCCCATGGAGGAAAGTCAACCCAATGGAGGAGACATCAGCCCCATGGAGAAGATGTCAACCCCATGGAGGATACAGCCCCATGGAGGAGACAATCCTATGGCATCCCCATGGTACTCCCACCACCACGAGGTCTCTGGTGTCCCCATAGAATCCCTATGGCAAACCCATGGTACCCCCACCACCACGGGGTCTCTGGTGTCCCCATAGCATCCTTATGGCATCCCCATGGGACCCCCCCCACCACGAGGTCTCTGGTGTCCCCATAGCATCCCTATGGCATCCCCACCACCACGAGGTCTCTGGTGTCCCCATAGCATCCCTATGGCAACCCCATGGTACCCCTACCACCATGGGGTCTCTGGTGTCCCCATACCATCCCTATGGCATCCCCACCACCATGCGGTCTCTGGTGTCCCCATAGGATCCCTATGGCATCCCCATGGTACCACCACCACCAGGAGGTCTCTGGTGTCCCCATAGCATCCCTATGGCATCCCCATGGTACCCCCACCACCACGAGGTCTCTGGTGTCCCCATAGCATCCCTATGGCATCCCCACCACCAGGAGGTCTCTGGTGTCCCCATAGCATCCCTATGGCATCCCCACCACCACGGGGTCTCTGGTATCCCCATAGCATCCCTATGGCATCCCCATGGTACCCCCACCACCACGGGGTCTCTGGTGTCCCCACAGCATCCCTATGGCATCCCCACCACCACGAGGTCTCTGATGTCCCCATAGCATCCCTATGGCATCCCCACCACCACGAGGTCTCTGGTGTCCCCATAGCATCCCTATGGCAACCCCATGGTACCCCGAACACCATGGGGTCTCTGATGTCCCCATAGCATCCCTATGGCATCCCCCCGGCCCCATACCGGGCGTGCTTCTCGGTGCTCTCGGCCATGGCGAGGGCCCGGCCCAACGCCGCCTTCACCTCGTTGACCAGCGCCACCTGCGCGTCGGTGCCGGTGCCGGCGGCTGCCAGGCTGGCCAGGAAGAGCCGCGCCAGCGCCGGGGTGTCCTTGTCCTCCACGTTGGGCGTGTGCGGCAGGAGGTGGTCCAGCACGAAGGCCAGAACGCTGCAGTCCTGGGGGGGGGGACAGGAACCTCTATGGGGCACTGGGAGGTTGTATGGGGGGGACAGGAACCTCTATGGGGCACTGGGAGGTTGTATGGGGGGGGACAGGAACCTCTATGGGGCAGTGGGAGGTTGTATGGGGGGGAACCTCTATGGGGCACTGGGAGGTTGTATGGGGGACAGGGGGGGCACTGGGAGGTTGTATGGGGGGGGGCACACTGGGAGGTTGTATGGGGGGGACAGGAACCTCTATGGGGCACTGGGAGGTTGTATGGGGGGGACAGGAACCTCTATGGGGCACTGGGAGGTTGTATGGGGGGGACAGGAACCTCTATGGGGCACTGGGAGGTTGTATGGGAGGGACAAGGGAACCTCTATGGGGCACTGGGAGGTTGCATGGGGGGGACAGGAACCTCTATGGGGCACTGGGAGGTTGTATGGGGGGGACAGGAACCTCTATGGGGCACTGGGAGGTTGTATGGGGGGGACAGGAACCTCTATGGGGCACTGGGAGGTTGTATGGGGGGGACAAGGAAACCTCTAGGGCACTGGGAGGTTGTATGGGGGGGACAGGAACCTCTATGGGGCACTGGGAGGTTGTATGGGGGGGGGACAGGAACCTCTATGGGGCACTGGGAGGTTGTATGGGGGGGACAGGAACCTCTATGGGGCACTGGGAGGTTGTATGGGGGGGACAGGAACCTCTATGGGGCACTGGGAGGTTGTATGGGGGGGACAGGAACCTCTATGGGGCACTGGGAGGTTGTATGGGGGGGACAGGAACCTCTATGGGGCACTGGGAGGTTGTATGGGGGGGACAGGAACCTCTATGGGGCACTG
>NW_026915989.1:0-47940 GCF_034315485.1 Pezoporus occidentalis
CCGCATATCCCATACCCCATATCCCACACCCCATACCCCATATCCCATACCCCATACCCCATATCCCATATCCCATACCCCACACCCCATACCCCATATCCCATACCCCATACCCCATACCCCATACCCCACCCCATACCTCATATCCCATACCCCATACCCCATACCCCACACCCCATACCCCATCTCCCATATCCCATACCCCATACCCCATACCCCATGCCCCATACCCCACACCCCATACCCCATATCCCATACCCCATACCCCATACCCCACACCCCATACCCCATATCCCATACCCCATACCCCATATCCCATACCCCATACCCCATCTCCCATATCCCACACCCCATACCCCATACCCCATCTCCCATATCCCATACCCCATACCCCATACCCCATCTCCCATATCCCATAACCCATACCCCATACCCCATGCCCCATACCCCACACCCCATACCCCATACCCCATCTCCCATATCCCACACCCCATACCCCATACCCCATCTCCCATTCCCCGTTTCCCTTCCCTTGCCCATTCCCACCCATTTACAACCCAAAGGCATTTGGGGTGCGGACCAGGAAGTGGCTCCCACTTATGTCACTGCTTGCATCATCACTGGCATCCCCACCCGGGACAAAGTCCCTGCTCCTGCCCCTTGTCCCGTCGGCTCACAGCTGCTCCGGCTCCGCAGGGATGGGACGCGCCATGGGCCTCATCCTCGTCCTGGTGCTGGCAGGTGGGATCGGGAATACCATGGGGTGGGTGGGTGGAGGAGGACGTGGGTGGGTGGAGGAGGTGGGTGGGTGGAGGAGGTGGTGGATGGATGGAGGTGGATGGATGGAGGTGGTTGGATGGAGGAGGTGGTTGGATGGAGGAGGTGGGTGGATGGAGGTGGTGGATGGATGGAGGTGGTTGGATGGAGGAGGTGGTTGGATGGAGGAGGTGGTTGGATGGAGGTGGTGGATGGAGGAGGTGGGTGGATGGAGGTGGTGGATGGATGGAGGTGGTTGGATGGAGGAGGTGGTTGGATGGAGGAGGTGGGTGGATGGAGGTGGTGGATGGATGGAGGTGGTTGGATGGAGGAGGTGGTTGGATGGAGGAGGTGGTTGGATGGAGGAGGTGGAAGGCGAAGGTTGATGGATGGAGAAGGTGGTTGGGTGGAGGAGGTGGACGGATGGAGGAGGTGGATGGATGGAGGAGGTGGATGGATGGAGAAGGTGGATGGATGGAGAAGGTGGTTGGGTGGAGGAGGTGGATGGATGGAGGAGGTGGATGGATGGAGGAGGTGGATGGATGGAGAAGGTGGATGGAGGAGGTGGATGGATGGAGGAGCTGGATGGAGGGAGGAGGTGGATGGATGGAGAAGTGGTTGGATGGAGAAGGTGGATGGAGAAGGTGGATGGATGGAGAAGGTGGATGGGTTGAGACGGTCAATGGATGGAGGTGGGTGGATGGAGGAGGTGGATGCATGGAGAAGTGGTTGGATGGAGAATTAGGATGGTGGGAGTAGCTGGATGGAGGGAGGAGGTGAATGAATGGAGGAGGTGGATGGATGGAGAAGTGGTTGGATGGAGAATTAGGATGGTGGGAGTAGCTGGATGGAGGGAGGAGGTGAATGGATGGAGGAGGTGGATGGATGGAGAAGGTGGATGGATGGAGAAGTGGTTGGATGGAGAAGGTGGATGGAGAAGGTGGATGGATGGAGAAGTGGTTGGATGGAGAAGGTGGATGGAGAAGGTGATTGGATGGTGAAGTGGTTGGATGGAGAAGGTGGTTGGATGATGAAGTGGTTGGATGGAGAAGGTGGTTGGATGATGAAGTGGTTGGATGGAGGAGGTGGATGGACAAGGATGGAAGGAGGAGGTGGATGGAGGAGGTGGATGGATGAGGAAGTGGTTCGACGGAGGAGGTGGTTGGATGGAGGAGGTGGATGGATGGAGGAGGAGGATGGATGGAGAAGGTGGATGGATGGAGAGGGTGGATGGATGGGGAAGTGGTTCAATGGAGGAGGTGGGTGGATGGAGGAGGAGGATGGATGGGGAAGTGGTTCAATGGAGGAGGTGGGTGGATGGAGGAGGAGGATGGATGGAGAAGGTGGATGGATGGAGGGGGTGGATGGATGGGGAAGTGGTTCAATGGAGGAGGTGGGTGGATGGAGGAGGTGGATGAATGGAGGGGGTGGTTGCAGGAGGTTTTGGGGCATCTCCTCATGTCTGAACCCCAACAGGAGCTGCCTGTGGTGAGAACATGAACGTGAACCACACGGATGGGCCAGAGACCACGGTCACATCCAGGACCAGTGCACAAAATGGCTCCATGGGGACCAACATCACTGGAACCACCCCCACCACCTCCACCCCTGCTGAGATGACCTCGAACCTTGCTCCAAACACCACAAGAAAGCCTTCTTCTTCCTTCTCCACCCATGGACTCGCCTCCACTGCCCTTATCGCACCTGAGGTCACCTGCTGCCACCTCCGCACTGGGGGGCTCCATGAGCTCCCCAAAACCATCTCTTGACACCTCCAAAACCTTCCCCGCCTCTGGAGCCACCTCCAGTACTGCCACCACCAAGGGAGTGACCTCAACCAATGCCCCAACCTCAACAGGAGAGCCTCCAACCTCCTCTTCCACCTCTGGAGCCACCTCCCGTGCCGTCACCACCAATGGGGTGACCTCCACCAATGCTTCAACCACCTCTGTTGTTACCTCTACCATATCCTTGACCACTGGAGAAACTTCCTCTGCTGCCAGCTCCAATAGGATGACCTCACCCGATGCTGCAACCACGTCAGCAGAGGCTTCCACCTCCTTCACCACCTCTGGAGCCACCTCCACTGTTCCCACCTCAACAGCAGTGACCACCAGGAGTGCCACAACCACCTCCATTAATGCCTCCACATCATTCTCCACATCTGGAGCCACCTCCAGTGCTGCGACCACCAATGAGGTGACCTCAACCAATGCCCCAACCTCAACAGCAGAGCCTCCAACCTCCTTCTCCACCTCTGGAACCTCTTCCACTGCTGTCACCTTCACTGAGGTGACCCCGATGTCATCCACAGCCACCTCAATGGACACCTCCACGCTCTCCTTCACCTCTGAAGTCACCTCAACTGCTCCTATCTCCACAGGGGTGACCTTCACAACAGCTCCAACCACCTCTGTTGATGCCACCACGAGCTTCTCCACACCTGGAGCCACCTCCTCTGCTGTCACCACCAATGACTTGACCTCCACCAGTGGCCCAACCACCTCTATTGATGCATCCACCTCATTCACCACCATTGGAGCCACCTCCTCGGGTGTCACTTCCATAGAGGAGACCTCCATGACAGCCACAACCACTCCAACAGAGCTTCCAACCTCCTTCTCCACACCTGGAGCCACCTCCTCTGCTGTCACCTCCAATGTGCTCACCTCCGTCAGTGCCACAACCACCCCAACAGAGCTTCCAACCTCCTTCTCCACCTCTGGAGCCACCTCCTCTGCTGCCACGTCCACTGATGTGACCTCTACAACACCTCCAACCATGTCAGAAGCTGCCTCCACGACGTTCTTGACCATTGGATCCACCTCAACTCCTCCCATGTCCACATTGGTGACCTCCACACCAGCTCCAACCACCTCTGTTGATGCCTCCACATCATTCTCCACCAATGGAGCCACCTCCTCCGCTGCAACCTCCAATGTGATGACCTCAACCAATGCCCCAACCTCAACGGCAGAGCCTCCAACCTCCTTCTCCACCTCTGGAACCTCTTCCACTGCTGTCACCTTCACTGAGGTGACCCCGATATCAACCACAGCCACCTCAATGGACACCTCCACGCTCTCCTTCACCTCTGAAGTCACCTCCAGTGCTCCCATGTCCACAGGGGTGCCCTCCACAACAGCTCCAACCACCTCTGTTGATTCCTCCACATTATTCAGCACTACTGGAGCCACCTCCTCTGCTGTCACCACCAATGAGTTGACCTCCACCAGTGCCCCAACCACCTCTACTGATGCATCCACCTCATTCACCACCATTGGAGCCACCTCCTTGGGTGTCACTTCCACAGATGAGACCTCCATGACAGCCACAACCACTCCAACAGAGCCTCCTACCTCCTCCTCCACCCCTGGAGCCACCTCCTCTACTGCCACCTTGACTGAAGTGTCCTCCACAACAGCCCAAACCACCCCTATTGATGCCTCCAGCACCTTCTCCACCTCTGGAGCCACCTCCTCTGCTGCCACCTCCACTGCTGTGACCTCTACAACACCTCCAACCATGTGGAGACCTCCTCTGCTGCCTCGTCCACTGATGTGACCTCCACCACTGGATCCAACCACCTCAACTACTCCCATGTCCACATTGGTGACCTCCACAACAGCCACAGACATCTCTGCTGATGCCTCCAAGTCATTCACCACCAATGGAGCCACCTCCTCTGCTGCCACCTCCATTGAGATGACCTCAACCAATGCCCCAACCTCAACAGCAGAGCCTCCAACCTCCTTCTCCACCTCTGGAACCTCTTCCACTGCTGCCACCTTCACTGAGGTGACCCTGATGTCAACCACAGCCACCTCAATGGACACCTCCACACTCTCCTTCACCTCTGAAGTCACCTCCAGTGCTCCCATGTCCACAGGGGTGCCCTCCACAACAGCTCCAGCCATCTCTGTTGATTCCTCCACGTCATTCAGCACTACTGGAGCCACCTCCTCTGCTGTCACCACCAATGAGTTGACCTCCACCAGTGGCCCAACCACCTCTACTGATGCATCCACCTCATTCACCACCATTGGAGCCACCTCCACGGCTGTCACTTCCATAGATGAGACCTCCATGACAGCCACAACCACTCCAACAGAGCTTCCAACCTCCTTCTCCACCCCTGGAGCCACCTCCTCTGCTGCCACCTTGACTGAAGTGTCCTCCACAACAGCCCAAACCACCCCTATTGATGCCTCCAGCACCTTCTCCACCTCTGGAGCCACCTCCTCTGCTGCCGCCTCCACTGCTGTGACCTCTGCAACAGCCCCAACCATGTCAGAAGCTGCCTCCACGATGTTCTCCACCACTGGAGCCACCTCAACTGTTCCCATGTCCACAATGGTGACCTCCACAACAGCCACAGCCACCTCTGCTGATGTCTCCACGTCATTCTCAACATCTGGAGCCACCTCCTCTGCTGCCACCACCAATGAGATGACCTCAACCAATGCCCCAACCTCCACAGCAGAGCCTCCAACCTCCTTCTCCACCTCTGGAACCTCTTCCACTGCTGTCACCTTCACTGAGGTGACCCCGATATCAACCACAGCCACCTCAATGGACACCTCCACGCTCTCCTTCACCTCTGAAGCCACCTCCAGTGCTCCCATGTCCACAGGGGTGACCTCCACAACAGCTCCAACCACCTCTGTTGATGCCACCAAGAGCTTCTCCACCTCTGGAGCCACCTCCTCTGCTGTCACCACCAATGAGCTGACCTCCACCAGTGGCCAAACCACCTCTATTGATGCATCCACCTCATTCACCACCATTGGAGCCACCTCCTCGGGTGTCACTTCCATAGAGGAGACCTCCATGACAGCCACAACCACTCCAACAGAGCCTCCTTCCTCCTTCTCCAGTTATGGAACCACCTCCTCTTCTGTCACCTCTGCAGTGGGGACCTCCACAACAGCTTCAGCCACCTCTATTGATGCCTCCAGCACCTTCTCCACCTCTGGAGCCACCTCCTCTGCTGTCACCTCCAATGTGGTCACCTCCATCAGTGCCACAACCACCTCTGTTGATGCCTTCACGTCATTCACCACCATTGGAGCCACCTCCAGTGCTGCCACCACCAATGAGGTGACCTCCACCAATGCTCCAACCACCTCAGCAGAATCTTCTACCTCTATCTCCATCCCTGGAACCTCCTCTGCTGTCACCTCCATCCATGTGAGCTCCACGGCAGCTCCAACGACCACTGTTGATGCCTCCAGTACCTTCTCCACCACTGCAGCCACCTCTTTTGCAGCCACCTCTAATGGGATGACCTCAACCAATGCTCCAACCATCTCTACTGATGCCTTCACAACCTTCCCCTCCACTGCTTCCTCCGCTTCCTCTCCCACCTTCACTCATGGGACCCCAATATCTTCCACAGCCACTTCAGAATTTTCCTCCTCCACCAGTGGATCCACCTCCACTGTTCCCACCTCAACTGAGGTGACCTCCATGAGTGCCACCACCACCTCCATGGATGCCTCCACAGGGTTCTCAAGCACTGGAGTCACCTCCAGCTCTGTCACTTCCATAGAGGCAACCTCCTTGACATCTCCAGCCTCAACAGCAGTGCCTCCAACCTCCTTCTCCACCACTGGAGCCACCTCCTCTGCTGTCACCTCCAATGTGGTCACTTCCACCAGTGCCACAACCACCTCTGTTGATGCCTCCACCTTATTCACCACCATTGGAGCCACCTCCAGTGCTGCTACCTCCAATGAAGTGACCTCCACCAATGCTCCAACCACCTCAGCAGAGTCTTTTACCTCCATCTCTATCCCTGCAACCTCCTCTGCTGTCACCTCTATCCATGTGACCTCCACGGCAGCTCCAACCACCACTCTTGATGCCTCCAGCACCTTCTCCACCTCTGGAGCCAGCTCCACTGGTCCAGCCTTCACTGAGGGGATCCCAACGTCTTCCACAGCCACCTCAGGTGTTTCCTCCACGCTCTCCTTGACCACTGCAGCCTCTTCCACCGGTGTCACATCCACTGAGGTCACCTCCACGAGGGCCACATCGGCCCCAGTCGATTTCTCCAGCACCTTCTCCACCACTGGTTCCACCTCCAGCCCTCTCACGTCCACACTGGGGACCTCCACCAATGCCCCAACCTCAACGGCAGAGCCTCCAACCTCCTTCTCCACCTCTGGAACGTCCTCCACTGCTGTCACCTTCACTGAGGTGACCTCCACAGCAGCCCCAACCACCTCTATCGATGCTTCCACGAGCCCCTCCACCTCTGGAGCTTCCTCCTCTGCTCCCTCCGTCACTGAGGGCATCTTCACCCCAGCCCCAACCACCTCCACTGGAGTCACCTCAACTGAGGTGACCTCAACCGGTGCCACAACCACCTCTGCTGCCTCCACGATGTTCTTGACCACTGGAGCCACCTCAACTGCTCCCATGTCCACAGGGGTGACCTCCACAACAGCTCCAACCACCTCTGTTGATGCCACCACGAGCTTCTCAACCACTGGAGCCACCTCCTCTGCTGTCACCACCAATGAGCTGACCTCCACCAGTGCCCCAACCACCTATATTGATGCATCCACCTCATTCACCACCATTGGAACCACCTCCTCGGGTGTCACTTCCATAGAGGAGACCTCCATGACAGCCACAACCACTCCAGCAGAGCCTCCTTCCTCCTTCTCCAGTTATGGAACAACCTCCTCTTCTGTCACCTCCATACTTGGGACCTCCACAGCAGCTCCAACCACCTCTATTGATGCCTCCAGCAGCTTCTCCACCTCTGGAGCCACCTCCTCTGCTGTCACCTCCAATGTGGTCACCTCCATCAGTGCCACAACCACCTCTGTTGATGCCTCCACGTCATTCACCACCATTGGAGCCACCTCCAGTGCTGCTACCACCAATGAAGTGACCTCCACCAATGTTCCAACCACCTCAGCAGAGTCTTCTACCTCCATCTCCATCCCTGGAACCTCCTCTGCTGTCACCTCCATCCACGTCCCTCATCCCTACAGGTGAGTCCCCCCCAACCACCCCATAAAACCCATCCCCTCAATGGGTGTTGTTCTCCCTCCCCACCTCCCCCCGCATCCATGGGGGTGTCCTTGTGTGCTCCTGACCCCCTCCTTCGTCCCACCAGGCTTCTGTTACAACGGGGGCACCCATGATGGCATCAAGTGTCTCTGCACCCCCATCTTCTATGGACCCTTGTGCGAGTTCTCCACTGAGTCCATTGACACCAACCTCCGTAGGTGCCACCTTCACCCATCCATGGGGCTCTCTGGAGCTCCTAGGGACCCCATGGTGACCCACATCCCTTGTGTCCTCCAGCGTTCCCAGGGACCATCATGGCACAAGCGGAGCTGAACGTTACCGTCACCAACTTCAACTTCACCAAGGACCTCTTGGACCCCACATCCGAGGCCTATGGGGCCTTTGAAGAGCTATTCCAGAGGGAGGTGAGGATGAGGGGACCGAGAGCCTCCACGGGCCACGTTGTCCCCTCCATGGTCCTTGATGAGACTCTTTGGTTCTGCAGTCGATGAGGATCTATGGGACCACCTCTGGTTACGAGGGGGTGAGGATTCTGACCCTCAGGTGAGGACCAATGGAGCCCCATGTTGGGGGGGGGGGGTCGAAGCTGATCTCATTGTCCTCATCCTGACCCCACTGTGTCCCCAAGTCCCGGCAGCATCGTGGTGACCCACGAGGTCTTCTTCACCCTGGTGGTACCCAAGAACGTGAGCCAGGACATGGAGGACATCACCCAGGGCCTGGTGCAGACCTTGAAGGACGTGGAGGCTGGACAAGGGGTCTGCCAGCACGAGACGGGTGGGTGCCCCTCCATGGACCTCAGTGGGGCCCTCCATGGACCAAGGGGGGGTCTCTGATGTCTCCTGTCCCCACCACAGACATCCTGTGCCTCAAGGTGCCGCCTGACCCTGTCATAAGGAGCATGACAGAGACATCAGACCTGGATGGTGAGACCCTGCTGCGACCCCAGCACCAGCCATGGATTCACCAGATCCATGGGCACAATAGCTTCATCCTCACCTCAACATCTTCATCCCCTCTCATCCCATCTCCGTCTCCATCCCCATCTCCATCCCTTCCCATCTCATCCCATACATCTGTATCCCATCTCCATCCCCACCCTATCCCCACCCTATCCCCATCGCCAACACATCCCCACCCTATCCCAAACCCCACCCCATCCCCACCCCATCCCATCTCCATCCCCATCCTCATCCCCATCCCTATCCCCATCCCCTCTCATCCCCACACCATCCCAACCTCTATCCGCATCTCCATCCCTATCCCCATCCCATCTCATCCCCACACCATCCCCACCTCCATCCCCATCCCATCCCCATCCCATCGCCACCCCCACCTCCATCCCCATCCTATCCCCATTCCCATCCCCATCCCCATCCCCATCCTCACCACATCCCATCCCCATCCCCATCCCCATCCTCATCCCCATCCTATCCCCATCCCATCCCCATCCTCATCCCCACGTATCCCCATCCCATCCCATCCCCATCCCCACCTCCATCTCCATCCCCATCCCCATCCCCACCCTATCCCCATCCCATCCCCATCCCCATCCCCACCCTATCCCCATCCCATCCCATCCCATCCCCATCCCCACCTCCATCTCCATCCCCATCCCCATCCCCATCCCCATCCCCCCCCATCCCCATCCCATCCCATCCCCATCCCCACCTCCATCCCCACCCCATCCCTCTCGCCATCTCTCCGCATGCCCTCCATACCCCTGTGCCCCCCAGACCCCTCACCCCCTCCCGTGCCCCCTGTGCCCCCATACCCACAGAGCTCTGCCGGATCCGGGCCCCTCCTGGTTACTCTCAGTTCTACTTCACGGACACCGTGGGCGGCCTCATCTCCTGCATCACCGCCTGCACCCCCAACAGACCCACCTCGCTGGATTGCCACTACGGGCAGTGCCGCGTCACCCTCCAAGGGCCCTCCTGCTTGTGAGTCATGGACCTGCTACCCCTATGGATCAACATCCCCATCCCATTGTCCCTATGGGTCAACATCCCCATCCCATTGTCCCTATGGGTCAACATCCCCATCCCATTGTCCCTATGGGTCAACATCCCCATCCCATTGTCCCTTTGGGTCAACATCCCCATCCCATCATCCCTATGGGTCAACATCCCCATCCCATTGTCCCTATGGGTCAACATCCCCATCCCATCGTCCCTATGGGTCAACAATCCCATCCCATCATCAGTATGGGTCAACATCCCCATCCCATCGTCCCTATGGGTCAACAATCCCATCCCATCATCAGTATGGGTCAACATCCCCATCCCATCGTCCCTATGGGTCAACATCCCCATCCCATTGTCCCTATGGGTCAACATCCCCATCCCATCGTCCCTATGGGTCAACATCCCCATCCCATCATCCCTATGGGTCAACATCCCCATCCCATCGTCCCTATGGGTCAACATCCCCATCCCATCATCCCTATGGGTCAACAATCCCATCCCATCATCAGTATGGGTCAACATCCCCATCCCATCGTCCCTATGGGTCAACATCCCCATCCCATTGTCCCTATGGGTCAATATCCCCATCCCATTGTCCCTATGGGTCAACAAACCCATCCCATCATCAGTATGGGTCAACATCCCCATCCCATCGTCCCTATGGGTCAACATCCCCATCCCATTGTCCCTATGTGTCAATATCCCCATCCCATCGTCCCTATGGGTCAACATCTCCACCCCATCATCCCTATGGTTCGGCATCCTCCTCCCATACCCACCCGATCCCCATCACGACATCCTTATGGACCCACCATCCCCATCCCATCTCCATCCCCGTGGCCCCACCATCACTATGTTCCCCCCATCTCACCCATGGCCCCACCATCACTATGTTCCCCCCATCTCTCCCATGGCCCCACCATCACTATGGTCCCCCCATCCCCCCCATGGCCCCACCATCCCCATGGCCCCACCATCACTATGGCCCCCCATCCCCCTCATGGACCCACCATCCCCATGGCCCCATCATCCCCATGGCCCCAGCATCCCTGTCATGGCCCCCCATCCCCATGGCCCTACCATCCCCATGGCCCCACATCCCCATGGCCCCACCATCCCCATGGCCCCACCATCCCCATGGCCCCACCATCACTATGCCCCCCCATCCCCCTCATGGCCCCACCATCCCCATGGCCCCACCATCACTATGGCCGCCCACCCCCATCATGGCCCCACCATCCCCATGGCCCCACCATCACTATGCCCCCCCATCCCCCTCATGGACCCACCATCCCTATGGCTCCACCACCACTATGCCCCCCCATCCCCCTCATGGACCCACCATCCCCATGGCCCCACCATCACTATGACCGCCCACCCCCATCATGGCCCCACCATCCCCATGGCCCCACCATCACTATGCCCCCCCATCCCCATCATGGACCCACCATCCCCATGGCCCCACCATCCCCATGGCCCCACCATCCCCCTTATGGACCCACCAACCCCATGGCCCCACATCCCCATCCCACCCCTATCCCTGTCCTTGGTTGGTGCTTGGTGGCCGTGTCCCCATGGAGGTGAAGGTCTCAGACCCATTCCCTGCTGCAGCTGCCAGGATGAAGCCTTCTTCTGGTACTCGGGCCCACAGTGCTCGGGGCGCATCAGCAAAGTGGCCACAGGCCTGGGGCTGGTGGCCACCGTCCTGCTCCTCACCTGCATCGTCCTCGGCATCATCGTGGCCAGGGAACGCCAGAGGAGGAGGATGTTGAGGTGGGATGGGAGGAACCTTCCCCGCTCTGGTTTCCTTGGTGTGGAGATCCCCATCCCCAGTCCAGCATCCCCATCCCAACATCCCCATAGACCCACCAGCCCCATCCCCATGGACCCATCGTCCCCATCCAAACATCCCCATCCCAACATCGTATCCCATCATCCCCATCCCAACATCCCCATAGACCCACCAGCCCCATCCCCATGGACCAATCGTCCCCATCCAAACATCCCCATTCTAACATCCTATCCCATCATCCCCATCCTAACATCCCCATCCCATCCGCGTTGTCCCATCATTACCATCCCAAGATCCCCACCCCAGCATCCCCTTGGACCCACCATCCCATCCCATCATCCCCATCCCACCATGGGCATCCTAACATGCCCATCCCACCCTCACGGACCCACTCTCCCCATCCCATCATCCCCATCCCACCATCTCCATCCCTCCATCCTCCACCCCCATGGAGCCACCATCCTCATCCCCATCCCAACATCCCCACTCCATGGACCCACCATCCCCATCCCACCATCTCCATCCCCATCCCACTATCCCAATCCCACCATCCCCATCCACCCACCATCCCCATCCCACTATCCCCATCTCATCATCCTCATCTCAACATCCCACCCCATCCCCATGGATCCACTATCCCCATCCCACTATCCCCATCCCACTATCCCCATCCCATCATCCCCATTCAAACATCCCCATCCCACCATCCCCATGGACCCACCATCCCCATCCCATGATCCCCATCCCACCATCCCATACCACCATCCTCATCTAACCATCTCCATCCCCATCCAAACATCCCCATCCCACCATCCCCATGGACCCACCATCCCCATCCCACTATCCCCATCCCACCATCCCCATGGACCCACCAGCCCCATCGCATCATCCCCATCCCAACATCCCATCCCACCCCCATGGACCCACCATCCCCATCGCACTATCCCCATCCCATCATCCTCATCCCAACCCTCCCCATCCCACCATCCCCATGGACCCACCATCCCCATCGCACTATCCCCATCCCATCATCCTCATCCCAACATCCCATCCCACCCCCATGGACCCACCATCCCCATCGCACTATCCCCATCCCATCATCCTCATCCCAACATCCCATCCCACCCCCATGGACCCACCATCCTCATCCCACTATCCCCATCCCATCATCCCCATCCAAACATCCCCATCCCACCATCCCCATGGACCCACCATCCCCATCGCACTATCCCCATCCCACCATCCCCATCCCACCATCCTCATCTCACCATCTCCATCCCCATCCCACTATCCCCATCCCACCATCCCCATGGACCCACCATCCCCATCGCATCATCCCCATCCCAACATCCCATCCCACCCCCATGGACCCACCATTCCCATCCCACTATCCCCATCCCATCATCCCCATCCCAACATCCCATCCCACCCCCATGGACCCACCATCCCCATCGCACTATCCCCATCCCATCATCCTCATCCCAACATCCCATCCCACCCCCATGGACTCACCATCCTCATCCCACTATCCCCATCCCATCATCCCCATCCAAACATCCCCATCCCACCATCCCCATCCCATGATCCCCATCCCACCATCCCCATCCCACCATCCTCATCTCACCATCTCCATCCCCATCCAAACATCCCCATCCCACCATCCCCATGGACCCACCATCCCCATCCCACTATCCCCATCCCACCATCCCCATGGACCCACCATCCCCATCCCATCATCCCCATCCCAACATCCCATTCCACCCCCATGGACCCACCATCCCCATCCCACTATCCCATTCCCACCATCCCCATCCCAACATCCCATCCCCCCCCCCATGGACCCACCATCCCCATCCCACTATCCCCATCCCACCATCCCCATCCCAACATCCCATTCCACCCCCATGGACCCACCATCCCCCTCCCACTATCCCCATCCCATCATCCACATCCTAACATCCCATCCCACCCCCATGGACCCACTACCCCCATCCCATCATCCCCATCCCAACATCCCATCCCACCCCCATGGACCCACCATCCCACCCCACCACCATCCCCATCCCAGCTCCTCTGAGCCCCCTTCCCGTTGTCCCCCCAGTGACCATCAATCTTCCGTCGCTGGCTCCTGGTACGAGGAGGACTCCCTCTCCTGGCGCTCGCCTGATGGCTTCCTCTACAGCGACGTGGGAGCAGGGGGCACCATCAGGGACCCCAGCACCAGGTCCTGGGGGCGGCCCAGCCCACCCCAGCCCCACCGTGGAGGTGGCGAGAGTCAACGCAGCTTCACGCCTGCACTGGAGATGGTGGACACGTCCGTTCCGGTGCGTCCTCCTCCAGCACCATCCCACCGCCATGGGGACCACCCCACGCCCTTCTCACCCCCTTCCTTCCTTCTCCCCCTTGCAGATGAAGATCTCCAGGCCACAGGTTGCCACCAAGCTTTGACCCAGGATGAAGGCCTCAAGCAACGGGGTCTTCTAAGGGGAGACCCAAATCTGGGCTGCCAGCGCGCGGGACATGCTGGAAGATGGATGAGATGGGGTTGGATGACCCAGTGTTGGGTTGGACAACTCAATATTGGGTTGGAGAACTCAATATTGGGTTGGGGAGCCCAATATCGGGTTGAACAACTCAACACGGGGTTGAAGAACTCAACATGGGGTTGGACAACTCAATATGGGGTTGGAGAACCCTACAAGGGGTTAGAGAACCCAAACTGGGCTTGGAGAACCCAATAAGCCGTTGGAGAACCCAACATGGGCGTGGAGAACCCAGCGTTGGGTTGGAGACCTTTCATGCTCCCTATTTATTGGGATGATGAAGCTTGGGGAGGTCCAGTGAGGATGATGCCCCATCAAAGGGGATGAAGGACTCCTCAAGGGGTGCTGGCCACCACCGAGGACCTTTCCCTGCTCCGCTTTGATGTGTTGGAATAAAGGTTCCATTTCTACCACTGCAGATGCTCTCCTTCCTGGTGGGACACAGGGGATGGGTGGCCCTGGGTGCTCTATCTGGGTGAGGTGATGACGTGTCCGTCAGGTGACTCAGCCCCAGAGGTGGCAACACCCTAAGGTGGGGCCGGGAGGGGACCTCGCCTGAATCTTATCAGGGTGAGGCCACCACCGGGTCCCTCCCTGGTCTATGGGGCAAGGGTTGGACGTGGTGGGTCACCATGGGGACACCCTGGGGCTGCTGTCTATGGGCTTGGCTGGAGATTACTCATGGGGCTGTTGACCTTGTGGTTGGTGACCACATAGCTCCGGGGCACAAAGCCACAGTCTCGGGCCCTGCAGCTCAGTTGCTCCTTCAGCCCCTGGTGATGGTGAGGATGGAGCTTGGTGGCTTCATCCTCATCCTCCTCCTCTTCACCCCCGTGGAGGCGCAGTCAGGTAAGGGTTGGGGGGAGGTCGGAGCATTTGGATCCATTGGGAGCTCTTTGGACTCTCAACTGTCCCAGCCTGGTATCCCCAGGGGTCCCCTTCCCTTCTCTAGGGGTGAGGAAGTTCTGTTGTCTCCAACAAGGGTTTGGGGTGGTTGTGGGACACCGCAGCTCCTTCCTCATGCCCATCCCATCCCACCCCACCCGCTCCCATCCCATCCCGTCCCATTCCATCCCATCCCATCCCCAGGTCTTCTGGGGGATTCAGGTGGTGCTGACCCATCACATGTGGGGTGGGGGTAGAACCTGCTCTCCCAGGCCTTTATCCCACCTCACTGTCCCCATCCCACCCCCTTCTTACCATCCCCTTCCCTTCCCCATCCCACCATCCCCATCCACATCCCCATCCCATCCCACCATCCCTTTCCCACCATCCCCATTGCACCACCCCCATCCCACCAACCCCATACTACAACCCCTTCCCACCATCCCCTTCCCATTCCCATCCCATCCCACCATCTCCAACCATCCCCATCCCATCCCTATCCCAACATCCCCATACTACAACCCCTTCCCACCATCCCCTTCCCATTCCCATCCCATCCCACCATCTCCAACCATCCCCATCCCATCCCTATCCCAACATCCCCATACTAAATCCCTTCCCACCATCCCCAACCATCCCCATCCCATCCCTATCCCAACATCCCCATCCCACCATCCCCTTCCCACCATCACCATCCCCTTCCCATCCCCATCTTCATCCCACAATTACTTTCCATCATCCTCATACCACCATCTCCTTCCCACCATCCCCATCCCCATCCCACCATCCTAACGTCCCACCATCCCCTTCCCATCTCACCATCCCCATCCCACCATCCCCATCCCACCATCCCTATCCCACCATCCCTATCCCACATCCCCTTCCCATCTCACCATCCCCATCTCACCATCCCTATCCCACCATCCCTAACCCATATCCCCTTCCCACCATTCCCATCCCATCTCCTTCCCCATCCCTATACCACAATCCCCTTTCCATCATCCCCTTCCCACCATCCCACCATCCCCATCCCACCATCCCCTCCCTATCCCCTTCCCATTATCCCCATCCCATCCCCTTCCCACCATCCCCATGCCCATCCCCATCCCACCATCCCCATCCCACTATCCCCTCCCTATCTCCTTCCCACCATCCCCATGTCCATCCCCATCCCACCATCCCCATCCCACCATCCCCATCCCATCCCACCATCCCCTCCCCATTATCCCCATCCCATCCCACCATCCCCTTCCCATTATCCCCATCCCACCATCCCCATCCCATCCCACCATCCCCTTCCCATTATCCCCATCCCATCCCACCATCCCCTTCCCATTATCCCCATCCCCATCCCACCATCCCCATCCCACCATCCCCATCCCACTATCCCCTCCCTATCCCCTTCCCAACATCCCCTTCCCATTATCCCCATCCCCACCCCACCATCCCCATCCCACCATCCCCATCCCACCATCCCCATCCCATCCCACCATCCCCTTCCCATTATCCCCATCCCATCCCACCATCCCCTTCCCATTATCCCCATCCCCACCCCACCATCCCCTTCCCACCATTCCCTTTCCATCCCCATCCCACCACCCCGATCCCACCCCCTGCCCCACGCCCCCATAACCCGCGCTGTCCCCAGCTCCCTGTGACAACGGTGGCACCCTGGTGGGACCCGTCTGCCTGTGTCCTCCTGGCTACAACGGGACCCACTGTGAGCACTGGGACCCCTCCCGGGCCTGTCACAACGGCGGCACCGCTGTGGGCACCCAGTGCTATTGTCCCCCGGGCTTTGGGGGTCCCCTCTGCCAGCACCCCAACGCCACCAGCGCCTGCAGGAACGGGGCCACCGCCTTCGGCACCTCCTGCCTCTGCCCCCCAGGGTACTGGGGAGATGTTTGCCAGCACCAGCACCAGGTCAGCTCCTGCCTCAATGGGGGGACATTGGTGGAAGGGGGCTGTCATTGCCCCCCAAGTGCTTGGGGACCTCGGTGTGAGTGCACCGCCCCCACGGCCACCACCACGGCCGTCACCGTGGTCACCAAGGTGGGCACAGAGAAGGTCTCAGTGACGATGGTGTCTGTGGAACACGTCACGCGTCCCATGGAGGGCAATGTCCTGACCAGTGTGGAGAGGAGCAGGGTGGTCATGGACAGCACCACCATGGCCATGGACAACACCACCATGGCCATGGACAGCACCACCATGGCCATGGACAGCACCACTATGGTCATGGACAACACCACCATGGCCATGGACAACACCACCATGGCCATGGACAGCACCACTATGGTCATGGACAACACCACCATGGTCATGGACAACACCACCATGGTCACGGACAACACCACCATGGTGATGGAGAGGAGCACCATGGCCACACTAGAGACAACCGTAGAGGGGAACACCACAGCCAACCCTATAGAGAGGAGCACCATGGTCATGGACAACACCACCATGGTCATGGACAGCACCACCATGGCCATGGAGAGCAACAACACAGCCAACCCCATAGAAGGCAACACCATGGCCATGGAGAGGAGCACCATGGCCACACTAGAGACAACCACAGAGGGGAGCACCACAGCCAACCATATAGAGAGGAGCACTATGGTCATGGACACCACCACCACATCCATGGACAGTGCCACCGTAGCCATGGAGAGAAGCACCATAGAGGGGAACAGCACAGCCAGCCCCATGGAGAGGAGCACCATGGTCATGGACAACACCACTATGGCCATGGAAAACAGCACGACAGACATGGCAAACAGCACCATGGCCAACCCTACGGACAGGAACACCACGGCCAACTCCATAGAGGGTAACATCACGGCAACCTTGGAGACCAACACCATGGTCATGGAGAGGAGCACCATGGCCACACTAGTGACCCCCATAGAGAGCAGCACCACAGCCATCCCCATGGAGAGGAACACCACAGCCATGGACAACAACACAATGGCCATGGAAAGCAACACCCTGGCCAACTCCATGGCCAGCAACACCACGGTCGTGGAGAGGAGCACCATGGCTACACTGGTGACCCCCATAGACGGGAACACCACGGCCAACCCTATGGAGAGGAGCACCATGGTCATGGATAACACCACCATGGTCCTGGATAGCACCACCATGGTCATGGGTAACACCACCATGGTCATGGATAACACCACCATGGTCATGGATAACACCACCATGGTCATGGATAACACCACCATGGTCATGGATAACACCACCACGGTCAAGGACACCACCACATCCATGGAGAACATCCTCATGACTCCCAGCACCACCATTGCCACCCCAGCTCCAACTCAACCCAACACCACCCACAACGTCCCCATTGATGCCACCACAGGGTGTGCTGGGACCTGCACCAGCCCCACCACGGTGGCCACCACTGGCACCCCATGGTCCTCTCCACCCAGCATCACCACCACCATCACCAACAGCACCATGGCCACATTCTGCCTCTACCTCCCACATGGATCCAACCCTCCAGCCAGTGGGTGATGTGATGGTGGGGACCTTGGGTGGTGGGGTCTCCATTGGGGTGGTGGGTTCTTCATTGGCTGATTGGTTCTCCACGGGGTGATGGGTTCTCCATTGAGATGATGGGTTCTCCATTGCGTGATGGGTTTTTCATGGGGAGGTGGGCTCCAGTTGGGCTGATGGGCTCTCCACTGAGGTAATGGGTTCTCCATGGGGTGATGGGTTCGCCATGGGGTGATGGGCTCTCCATTGGGATGGTAGGTTCTTCATTGTGTGGTGGGTTTTCCATGGGGGTGGTGGGCTCTCCATTGAGTAATGGGCTCTCCATTGGGGTGATGGGTTCTCCATGGGGTGATTGGTTCTCCTTGGGGTGTTGGGCTTTCTGTGGGGTGATGAGTTCTCCATTGGGACGGTAGGTTCTCCATTGTGTGGTGGGTTTTCCATGGGGATGGTGGGATCTCAATTGGGTGATGGGCTCTCCACTGGGGTGATGGGTTCTCCTTGGGGTGTTGAGTTCTCCATGGGGTGATGGGTTCTCCATTGGAATGGTGAGTTCTCCATGGGGGTGGTGCATTCTCCATAGGGTTGATGGGATCTCCATGGGGTGATCAATTCTTCACTTCTGATGGGTTCTCCATTGAGGTGTTGGGTTCTCCACTGAGGTGTTGGGTTCTCCATTGGCTGATGAGTTCTCCACGGGTGTTGGGTTCTCTATGGGGTGATGGGCTCCCCATTGGGGTGATGGGTTCTCTATGGGGTGATGGGTTCCCCATTGGGGTGATGGTTCTCTATGGGGTGATGGGTTCCCCATTGGGGTGATGGGTTCCCCATTGGGGTGATGGGCTCTCTATGGGGCTGAGGGGTTCCCCATTGGGGTGTTGGGTTCTCCATGGGGTGATGGGTTCCCCATTGGGCTGTTGGGTTCTCCATGGGGTGATGAGTTCCCCATTGGGTTGTTGGGTTTTCCATTGGCTGATGGGTTCTCCACAAGGTGTTGGGTTCTCCATGGGGTGAGGGGTTCCCCACTGGGGTGTTGGGTTCTCTATGGGGCTGATGGGCTCTCCATGGGGCGATGCCTCGCAGCTGCCTCCACCACACCCACATCCCCCCCATCTCCTGCAGTCTCCTGCCTGCATGGCGGCGTCCCCAGCACCACCGCCCCCCTGTGCCTGTGCCCCCCCGGTTACTCGGGCCCCCGGTGCGAGGACCCCGATGCCTCCACGCGCTGCTCCGACGGCAGCACCGCGGTGGGGCTGCGCTGCCTCTGCCCCCCCGGGCGTGCGGGTCCTCGCTGCGACCTCCCCGACCCGGCCAGTGCCTGCAGCAACGGCGGCACAGCCGTGGGCACCGGGTGCTTCTGCCCATGGGGCTTCCATGGGGACCGGTGCGAGAGGGGCCCCGATGGTGCAGGGGGCACCACGGTGCCATGGAGCAGGCCCAGCACCACCACGGCCAGCACCAGCACTGCAGGTTGGTGGGTGTTGCATGGGGTGGATGTTCATGGCAAGAAGACAAGGGTGGGGTGGATGGAGATGGAGTGGGATGGGATGGAGATGGGGTTAGATGGGATGGAATGGGATGGAGATGGAGATGGGATGATGTGATGGGGTGGGTGGGGTGGGTGGGATGGGAAGAGATGGAGATGGGATGATGTGATGGGGTGGGTGGGGTGGGTGGGATGGGAAGAGATGGAGATGGGATGATGTGATGGGGTGGGTGGGGTGGGTGGGATGGGAAGAGATGGAGATGGGATGATGTGATGGGGTGGGTGGGGTGGGTGGGATGGGAAGAGATGGAGATGGAGATGGAGGGGATGAGATGGATGGGATGGGATGTAATGGAGATGGAAATGGAGATAGGATGAGATGGATGGGATAGATGGGATGGGATGTAATGGGGATGGAGATGGAGATTGGATGAGATAGATGGGATGGGATGTAATGGGGATGGAGACTGAGATTGGATGAGATGGATGGGATAGATGGGATCGGAGGTAATGGAGATGGAGATGGGATGAGATGGATGGGATGTAATGGAGATGGAGATGGAGGTGGGATGAGATGGATGGGATGGGATGTAACGGAGATGGAGATGGGATGATGTGATGGGGTGGGTTGGATGGATGGAGATAGAGATGGGATGGGATGGAGATGGAGATGGAGATGGGATGATGGGATGGGGTGGGTGGGTTGGGTGGGATGGGAAGATATGGAGATGGAGGTGGAGATAGGATGAGATGGATGGGATGGGATGTAATGGGGATGGAGATGGAGATTGGATGAGATGGATGGGATGGATGGGATGGGATGGGATGTAATGGAGATGGAGATGGGATGAGATGGATGGGATGTAATTGAGATGGAGATGGAGATGGAGGTGGGATGAGATGGATGGGATGTAATGGAGATGGAGACGGGATGAGATGGATGGGATGGGACGTAATGGAGATGGGATGAGATGGATGGGATGGGATGTAATGGAGATGAAGATGGAGATGGGATGATGTGATGGGGTGGGTTGGATGGATGGAGATAGAGATGGGATGGGATGAAGATGGAGATGGAGATGATGGAGATGGAGATGGAGATGGAGATGGAGATGGGAAGGGATGGGATGGATGGAATGGATGGGGTGGGATGGGATGGCAGAGGAAACACCCAACCAAAGGGGTTTGAACCCTGAAGCTCAGCGCTGACCCCACCACCAATGGGGCACCCCAGGCAGCTGCTGGTGGGACCAGGTGCTTGGTGGGGACCCAACTGCATGGACCTGGAGGTGAATCCCAAGGGATGAGGAAGTGCAGGAGGCAATGGGGGGCCACCAGATGTTTCTGTGTCCTTGTCCCCACAGAGCCCTGCCAGAACGGGGGTCACTGGCTGGGGACGGGTTGTCTCTGCCCCCCCAACGTGGTTGGGGACCGGTGCCAGTTTGGAGCATCCACCATCAACATCACAGCAGGTAATGGAGAGTGATGGAGGTGATGGAGAACCCCCAAGAGAGGCACCCTATGGGATGCCCCATCCCACCCCATCCCATGCAGAGCTGGGCCCCTCCGTGGCCATGCTGGCGCGTGTCACCAACCGGGACTTCTTGGAGACCATGGGGGACGTCTCATCCCGCACCTACCGCAGCTTCGTGGAGGAGTTCAGGCGCACGGTGAGGACCTGGGTGGGGGGGAGTGCTCACCCCAAAGGGCTTGGGGACAACCCCAAGGGGCAGCCCAATGCAGAGCTCTTGGTGACAAGGTTCTCCATGGCTGCAGATGGACCGGGTCTACCAGAACATCTCCTGGTACCGTGGTACCCGGGTCCTGGCACTGGAGTGAGTGTGGGGTGGGATGGGATGGGATGGGATGGGGTGGTGATGGGATGGGGTGGGGTGGGGGATGGAATGGGATGGGATGGGATGGGATGGGATGGATCAGATGGGGATGGGATGGATTAAATGGGATGGATGGGAATGGGATGGGATGGGATGGGGTGGGGATGGGATGGGATGGGATGGGGATGGGATGGAGTGGGAGGGAGATAGGATGGGGATGGGGTAGGATGGAGATGGGGATGGAATGGGATGGGATGGGATGGGATGGGAGGGAGATAGGATGGGGATGGGGTGGGATGGAGATGGGGATGGGGATGGAATGGGATGGGGATGAGGATGGGATGGGATGGAGTTGTTGAGGAGCCCCACGCCACTGCCTTGCAGAAGAGGCAGTGTGCTGGTGACTTACAAAGTCCTCCTGGACCCACCACATGGAGACACCAACATTGAGCGTCGTGCCCAGGAGCTGCTGGAAGCTGCTCAGCCCCACAACTGCAGCCATGGGGCAGGTAGGACCCAGGGGCCCACACGTGGTCCCTCCACATCTCTGGTGGCTTCCCATGACCATTGTTCCCTCTCCAGATGGGCTTTGCTTCAGCACGACCAGAGCTGCTGACACCAAGGAGCCCAATGCCACCGGTGAGCGTGGGGACACCATGGGGACACCATGGGGAAACCAATGGGGTATCATGGGAAAACCATGGGGGCACCATAGGGACTCCATGGGGACACCATGGGGAAACCATTGGGGTATCATGAGGACACAATGGGAAACCATTGGGGTAGCATGGGGTCACCATGGGGAAACCATTAGGCTATCATGGGGACACCATGAGGACACCATGGAGACACCATTGGGATATCATGGGGCCATCATGGGGACACAATGGGAAACCATTGGGGTAGCATGGGGTCACCATGGGGAAACCATTAGGCTATCATGGGGACACCATGAGGACACCATGGAGACACCATTGGGATATCATGGGGCCATCATGGGGACACAATGGGAAACCATTGGGGTAGCATGGGGTCACCATGGGGAAACCATTAGGCTATCATGGGGACACCATGAGGACACCATGGAGACACCATTGGGATATCATGGGGCCATCATGGGGACACAACTGGGACACTATAAGGCCACCGTGAGGATACAATGAAGACACCATAGGGACATCATAGGCACATCATAGGGACAGCATGGGGACACCACAGAGACAGCATGAGAACACTATGGGGACACCATTGAGGCTTCATGGGGACAACATGGGGACACAATGGGAACACTCTGGGAACACCACGGGACACACAATGAGGACACAATGAGGACACCATAGGGACATCATGGGCAGATCATAGGGACACCATGCTGACACCATGAGGACACCATGGAGACACCATTATGACTCAATGGAGACACAATGGGGGCACCATAAGGACACCATGGAGACACCATGGGGACTCCATGGGGACACCATAAGGACACCATGGGGACTCCATGGGGACACAACGGGGACATAATGGGGATTCCATGGGGACACAATGGGGACACTATGAGGACTCCATGGGGACACCATGGGGACTCCATGGGGACACAATGGGGACACCATAAGGACATCATGGGCACACAATGGGGACACAATAAGGACACCATTGGGACACCATGGGAACACCATTGGGACACTATGCAAACTCCATGGAGACACCACTGGGACACTGTAAGAACACCACTGGGACACCATGGGGACACCATAAGGACACCACTGGGACACCATGGGCACATCATGGGGACACCATAAGGACACCATGGAGACACCATGGGCACACCATGGGGACACCATAAGGACACCAATGGCACACCATGGGCACACCATGGGGGCACCATAAGCACACCATTGGGACACCATGGGCACACCATGGGGACACCATAAGGACACCACTGAGACACCATGGGCACACCATGGGAACAACATAAGCACACCATGGAGACACCATGGGCACACCATGGGGACACCATGGGGACACCATAAGGACACCACTGGGACACCATGGGCACACCATAGGGACACCATAAGCACACCATTGGGACGCCATGGGCACACCATAGGGACTCCATGGGGACCTGGTTTGGGTCAAGACTGGCCTGACCAGAACTTCTCCATCCAGAGCTGTGCAGGAGCCTTGCACCAGCTGCCTTCAGCAGGTTCTACCACCCCTTCCGCATGGGGGGCAGTGTCCTCTGTGTCACCAACTGCACCCCCAACGTCCCTGGCACCATCGACTGCGGCCCTGGGCTCTGTCGGGTGACAACGGAGGGACCCCAATGCTTGTGAGTGACCCAAACACCTTCAGATCCACCTCAACCCCAACATCCAACCACTGACTCCAACACCCAACCATTGACCATCAGCACCCAATCACTGACCACCAGCACCCAACCATTGATACCAGCACCCAACCATTGATCCCAGCACCCAACCATTGACACCAACACCCAACCGTTGACTCCCAAAACCAACCATTGATCCCAGCAGCCAACCATTGACCCTAACACCCAACCGCTGACACTAGCACCCAACCATTGACCCCAACACCCAACCACTAACACTAGCACCCAACCACTGACTCCGACAACCAACCATTGACACCAGCACCCATCCATTGACACCAACATCCAACCATTGATCACCAGCACCTGACCATTGACGATCAACACCCGACCATTGACCCCCAAAGCCCATAAACACCATCCCAAACCACATCCCAACCCATGTCCATGTGTCTCCTGGGTTCCCCCACTTCCAGTGGGGTTTCCCGGAGGATCCCACACTTGATGTGGGACAAGGAGCTTGTCCATGAAATGTCACCTCCTGCAGCTGCCCGGCTGTGTCCTGGTTCCTGACCTCTGGTGGCCGCTGCCAGACCCACATCAGCCAAGTGGGGCTGGGGCTGGGTGTGGGTCTGGGGCTCCTTGTCCTGCTCCTGCTCTGCATCGGCCTCTCCATCTGCTTGGCCAAAGAGAAGAAGACATCAGCTGGAGACAGGTGAAAGGACCAAGGGGGGCTCCAATGGCAGGTCCAAGGAGGACACTTGGGGGTGGTAGCAAGTTGGGTTGTCCATTGACCACCAACACCCGACCATTGATCCCCAAACCCAACAACTGTCCCCAGCACCCAACCCTTGCCCCCAACACCCAACCATTGACCCCCCAAAACCCAACCAATAACCCCAACATCCAACCATGGACCACCAACACCCAACCATTAACCCCAACACCCAACCATTCCTTCCACGGGGCTGGGAGGGTTGAGCTCCACATGGGACCTCAACCAGTTCCTACAGCATCTCCATTGAGGACAACCCGCGGCGCAACCCTCGAGCCACTGGCATCTACCACGTCAACAGCAGAAGGTCCCCACTACCAAAAGGTGACCCCCATTGGGAGTGGGGGGACACAACCCCATGTCTATGGTGAGGACACCCCACCAGAGCTTCATCTCACCTCCCTCTTGCAGACCCCTATGGACACAGCTCCTATAGACCCAACGTGGACGTGGCAGCACCCACCACACCGGTAGGCTCTTGGCACTTCACCATGGACGTGGGGATGGGGTGGCCAACCCCATCTTCACTGCTCCAACCCCTCTTGTAGGTCTTGGTAGAAGATCCACCATCCCTGTGACCTGGAGGGCTCTGTGGTGAGGTCTGAAGCTTCGCTGGTGTCTGCACCAGGGTGGGACAATGACCAAAGGCAACCAACCATTGAACAATAGCACCGAAACGTTGACCTCAACACCCAGCCATTCACTTCCAACACCCAGCCTTGACCTTCAACACCCAATCGTTGACCTTCAACACCCAATCATTGACCTTCAACACCCAATCATTGACTACCAGCACCCAACCACTGACATCCAGTATCCAACCATTGACCCCAACATCCAACCATTGACCACCAGCACCCAACCACTGACCACCAGCAAGGACCGTTGACCACCAGCACCCAACCACTGACCCCTGACACTCAACCGTTGACACCCAACATCCAACCATTGACCCCAACATCCAACCTTTGACCCCAACATCCAACCCTTGACCCCAACACCCAACCATTGACCACCAGCACCCAACCATTGACCCCTGACACCCAGCCATTGACTCCCAACATCCAACCATTGACCACCAGCATCCAACCATTGACCTCCAACACCCAACCGTTGACATCCAGTGCCCAGCCATTGACCTCCAAACCCAATCCTTGCTGACCAGCACTCCATAACTGACCACCAACATCCAACCATTGACCACCACCCAAGACCCCAACCCAGCAGCATGGCTCGTTTTGGGCTGGACCGAGGTGGGATGCGGTTCCTCAGTGATGGAGGAGGGCTCCCCCATGGTTCCTGAGGGAATCCTCACTGGAGAGGCCATCCTGGTGGTTGGATGGGGCTCTATGGAGCTCATGGGGCTTCACCAGAAGTAGATGGTCCATGAGAACAATGATATTTATTAACAAGTTTATTCCATCTCTTGGGTTTTTTTGGGGTCACATTGGGGGGTTTTAGGGTCTCAGATGGGTTTTGGGCTCACATTTATGGATTTGGAGCCCCATGTGGTGGCTCTGTGGGACCATTCCAAGCTCCAAGGGCTGGAATTGCTCTGGGAAGCTCCAACAAGGAACCAGGGACATGGGACCCCATCCTAACCCCATCCCAGCTCCATCCCAACCCAATCCCAACCACATCCCAGCTTCATCCATTCCCCATCCCAATCCCATCTCCATCCCATCTCCATCTCTTCCCCATCTGAGCCCCATCCCACCCTCATCTCTTCCCCATCCCTTTCCCATCACAACCCTATCCCAGCTCCACCTCATTCCAGCCCCATCCAAGCTCCATCCATTCCCCATTCCAGCCCCATCCCAACCACCTCCCAACCCCATCCCAACCCCATCCAAGCCCCATCCCACCCCCATCTCATTCCCATCCCAACCCCATCCCAGCCCCATCCCAACCCTATCCCAGCCCCATCCATTCCACATCCCATTCCCATCCCAACCCCATATCAACCCCATCCCAGCCCCATCCATTGCCTATTCCAGACCCACCCCATCCCCATCCCAACCCCATATCAACCCCATCCCAGCCCCATCCGAGCCCCATCCCAACCCGATTTGAGCCCCACCCCAGGCCCATCTCACTCCCATCCCAACCCCATTCCATCCCCATCCCAACCCCATATCAACCCCATCCCAGCCCCATCCATTCCCTATTCCAGACCCACCCCATCCGCATACCATCCCCATCCCAGCCCTATCTCATTCCCATCCCATCCCCATCCCAGCCCCATCCCAACTCCATCCCAGCCCCATCCCAACCCCATCCCAGTCCCATCCGAACTCCATCCCAGCCCCATCCCAGCCCCATTCAAGCCCCACCCCATTCCCATTCCAGCCCCCATCCCATCCCCATCCCAGCCCCATCACATTCCCTCCCAGCCCCATCCCAGCCCCATCCCAACTCCATCCCATTCCCATCCAAACCCCATCCCATCCCCATCCCCATCCCATCCCCATCGCATCCCCATCCCAGCCCCATCCCAACTCCATCCCATCCCCATCCCATTCCCATGCCAACTCCATCCCATCCCCATCCCAACTCCATCCCATCCCTATCCCATCCCAACTCCATTCCATCCCCTTCCCATCCCCAATCCCATCCCCATCCCCATCCCCATCCCATCCCCATCCCATTCCCATCCCATCCCCAACCCAACTCCATCCCCATCCCATTCCCATCCCCATCCCATTCCCAGCCCAGCCCCATCCCAACTCCACCCCATTCCTATCCCATCCCCATCCCATTCCCATCCCAGCCCCTTCCCATCCCCATCCCAACTCCATCCCCATCCCAACTCCATCCCCATCCCATTCCCATCCCCATCCCATTCGATCCCAGCCCCATCCCAACTCCATCCCATTCCCATCCCATCCCCATCCCATTCCCATCCCAGCCCCATCTCATTCCCATCCCAGCCCTATCCCAACTCCATCCCATTCCCATCTCATTCCCATCCCAGCCCTATCCCAACTGCATCCCATTCCCATCCCATCCCCATCCCAAATCCATCCCATTCCCATCCCAGCCCCATCCCAACCCCATTCCATCCCACCCCCATCCCCATCCCAGCCCCATCCCATCCCACCCCATCCCAGCCCCACCCCGTTCCCATTCCAGCCCCCATCCCAACCCCATCTCATTCCCATTCCAACTCCACCCCATCCCCACCCCCGAGTTACCTCCAGCTCCCCCACCTCCCTCCACTCCCAGCCCCACTCCCCCAATCCCATCCCATTCCCTCCATAGCGACCCCCCCATCCCAATTCCAGACCCCAATTCCCTTTTCCCCCTTATTTCCCCCCCCCAAAAAAACAACATTCAAACCCCCCCCCGCCAAAAGGCACCGCTGGGATTCGAACCCAGGATCTCCTGTTTACTAGACAGGCGCTTTAACCAACTAAGCCACGGCGCCGCCTGCCGCAGCTGCGCGCCCCGCGCCGAATCCTGGCGCCGCCGCCTGCGCGCATGCGCGGGCAGCGGAGGAACGGGGAATGGGGCGGGGGGGAATGGGAAGGATAAAGGGGGGGAATGGGGGGGAATGGGGGGATAATGGGGGTAAATGGGAACGGGGATAATGGGGGTAAATGGGGATAATGGAAGGGAATGGGGGCTAATTGTGGATAATGGAAGGGAATGGGGGGATAATGGGGGGGAATGGGGATAAATGGGGATAAATGGGGATAATGGAGGGGAATGGGGGGTAGTGGGGGGATAAAGGGAAGGAATGGGGGGAATGTGAGGGAATGGGGGGGAATGGGGGGATAATGGGGGCTAAATGGGGATAATGGAAGGGAATGGGGGGAATGGGGGGAATAAAGGGAAGGAATGGGGGGATAATGGGGGCTAAATGGGGATAATGGAAGGGAATGGGGGGGAATGGGGGGGATAAAGGGAGGGAATGGGGGGGATAATGGGGAATAAATGGGGATAATGGGGATAATGGAAGGGAATGGGAGGGAATGGGGGGAATGGGGATAAATGGGGAGAAATGGGGATAATGGAAGGGAATGGGGGGGTAGTGGGGGGATAAAGGGAGGGAATGGGGGGTAGTGGGGGAATAAAGGGAGGGAATGGGGGGATAATGGGGGATAAATGGGGGGAATGGGGGGAATGTGAGGGAATGGGGGGGAATGGGGGGATAAATGGGGGGAATGGGGGGATAAAGGGAGGGAATGGGGGGATAATGGGGATAAATGGGGGAATGGGGGAATGTGAGGGAATGGGGGGGAATGGGGGATAAATGGGGGAATGGGGGAATGTGAGGGAATGGGGGATAAATGGGGGAATGGGGGAATGTGAGGGAATGGGGGGATAAAGGGAGGGAATGGGGGGATAATGGGGGATAAAGGGAGGTAATGGGGGGATAATGGGGGGATAAATGGGGAATGGGGATAATAGAAGGAAATGGGGGGAATGGGAGGGAATGGGGGAATGGGGGCATAAAGGGAGAGAATGGGGGATAATGGGGGATAAATGGGGGGAATGGGGATAATGGGGATAATGGAAAGGAATGGGGGGAATGGGGATAATGGGGATAATGGAAAGGAATGGGGGGGAATGGGGATAATGGGGATAATGGAAAGGAATGGGGGGAATGGGAGGGAATGGGGGTGCTAATGGAGGATAAAAGGAGGGAATGGGGGGAATGGGGATAATGGAAGGGAATGGGGGAATGGGAGGGAATGGAGGGGATAATGGGGGGATAAATGGGGGGAACGGGGAGAAAGGGCAATAGGAGGAATGGGGGAATGGGGATAATGGAAGGGAATGGGGGAATGGGGGGTAATGGGGGTTAAAGGGAGGGAATGGGGGAATGGGGATTATGGAAGGGAATGGGGGTGAATGGGAGGGAATGGGGGGTAATGGGGGAATAATGGGGACATAAAGGGGAGCATGGGGGGAATGGGGGGCAATGAGAGGCAATGGGGGGTAGTGGGGGTCAGTAGAAGTAATGGGGGGAATGGGGTGAAATGGGGAGCAACGGGGGCAATGGGGGGCAATGGGGGTGAGGGTGCAAGGGGGTGCAATCGGGGTCAATGGTGGGGATGCGGGGGTAATGAGGGGTGCCGGGGGGGGGTGTGATGGGGGGTTTGGGCAGTGGGGGAGGATGATGTAAAAGGGGGGTGCAGTGAGGGGGGTGCAGATGCAATGGGGGCCGCTACGCGCCCAGCGGAGCGCAGGGAGGGCTCGTACCCGAGCGGGTCTCGAACCCGGGTCCTTCAGCTCCCCGGGCGGAAGCGCTGCTGCGGAGCCATGGGGCCAGCGGGGCGGAGCGGGGGCCGTGTCGCGCGCGGGGGGGGGGGGAATTCTGGGTCCCTAACAACGGCTGCCATGGCAACGGTGGATGCTCGGTCCGTAGCAACGGCTGCCATGGTAGCTGGGGGATGCTCGGTTCGTAGCAACCGCTGGCATAGCAACAGGGGGATGCTGGGTACCTAGCAACGGCTGCCATGGCAACGGGGGGGGGAATGCTATGTCCCTAGCAACAGCTGCCATGACAACGGGGGGGGGGGGGAATGCTATGTCCCTAGCAACGGCTGCCATGGCAACGGGGGAGGATGCTATTGCAACAGGGGGGTCCCTAGCAACCGGTGGCCTAGCAACAGGGGGATGCTCGGGCAGTGGCAACGGCTGCCATGGCAACGGGGGGGGGTGGAGGTGGGGGGGTGTCAGGGTCACCCCCAAGGTCGGGGGGGTGGGGGGGGAAGGGGGGGTGTCCGCTCCTCCCGCTGCAGTAGGAGACCCCCCCCCACGTGATCCCGAGGTGATGTCACCGCCTCCCCTCCCCCCCCGGGGGGGGGCGCGGCTGCCGCAGGGTGAATCATCCACGGGAGGCAGCGGGGGGGGGGGGGGGGCAGCCCCATATGGACCCCAAAAGGCCCCTATAGACCCCCCTCCCCCCCAAGTCCCCTATAGATCCTCTCCCGGACGCTATAGACCCCCCCCCCACCAAGCCCCCTACAGACCCTCCCCCAGACACTATAGACCCCCCCAGAGATCCCTATAGATCCTCCCCCGGACCATATATACCCCCCAAAGCCTCCTATAGACCCTCCCAATGACCCTATAGACCCTCCCAGAGGCCCCTACAGACCCCAGAAAGCCCCCTATAGACCCTTCCTCAAACCATACAGACCCCCCCAAAGGCCCCTATTGACCCCCGAAAGATCCCTATAGACACTCCCCCGGACCATATAGACCCCAAAAGGCCCCTATAGACCCTCCCCCAGACCCTATAGACCCCCCAAAGGCCCCTATAGAGGCCCCCAAGCCCCTATCAACACCATCAAATCCACAATAGAGGCTTCCCCAGCCCCTGTAAACCCCCACCAAGCCTCCTAGGGACCCCCCAACCACCCATAGAACCCCCCAAAGTCCTTCTACATCCTCACCCAGGCCCTATAGCCCCCCCAGCCCCTATACAATCCCTCCCAGGCTCTCTACAGCCCCCCTCAAGCTCCTATAGAGCTCCCCCAGCCCCTATAGAGCCCCTCCAAACCTATACAGTGCCCCTGCCTTCAGTTAACCCCCCCCCCCCAAGCCCTATACATGACCCATACACCCCTTTTCTCGCTGGGCAGCCCCCTCCTCCCTATATATGCCCCCATTCACCTTCCCACCCCTATACACCTCCCTGTTCCCTATATACCCCATTCACCTTCCCACCCCCTATACCCCCCCTTGTTCCCTATATACCCCATTCACCTTCCCACCCCTATACACCCCTTTGTTCCCTATATACCCCATTCACCTTCCCACCCCTATACACCCCCCCTGTTCCCTATATACCCCATTCACCTTCCCACCCCTATACACCCCCTTATTCCCTATATACCCCCTTCACCTACCCACCCCCATACACCCCCCTGTTCCCTATATACCCCATTCACCTCCCCACCCCTATACACCCCTTTGTCCCCTATATACCCCATTCAGCTACCCACCCCCATACACCCCCTTATTCCCTATATACCCCATTCACCTTCCCACCCCTATACACCCCCTTATTCCCTATATATCCCATTCACCTTCCCACCCCCTATACACCCCCTTATTCCCTGTATACCCCATTCACCTTCCCACCCTTATACACCCCCTTATTCCCTATATATCCCATTCACCTTCCCACCCCTATACACCCCCCTGTTCCCTATATACCCCATTCACCTTCCCACCCCTATACACCCCCTTGTTCCCTATATACCCCATTCACCTTCCCACCCCTATACACCCCCTTGTTCCCTATATACCCCATTCACCTTCCCACCCCTATACACCCCCTTGTTCCCTATATATCCCATTCACCTTCCCACCCCCTATACACCCCCTTATTCCCTGTATACCCCATTCACCTTCCCACCCTTATACACCCCCTTATTCCCTGTATACCCCATTCACCTTCCCACCCTTATACACCCCCTTGTTCCCTATATACCCCATTCACCTTCCCACCCCTATACACCCCCTTGTTCCCTATATACCCCATTCACCTTCCCACCCCCCCTCCACCCCCTTTCTCCCTATACCCCCCCATACTCCCCCCGTTGCTGAGGCAGCTGCAGCAATTAGTGACTCATCCCGCCCCCCCCCTCTATAGGTGGGGGAGGCGTCGGAGCTCTATAAGGCCCCCCCCCCATCACCTACACACTCACCCCCCCCCCCAGTACAGCTGCATTGGTGAGTCACCTCCTCCCGCAGTGCTGGCGGGGGGGGGGGAGCACCTATAGGGAGACCTATAGGGGCGGTGGGGGGGCTGGAGAGACCTATAGGTGCATGGGTGTAGGGGCATGTGGGGATGGATGCACATATAGGCAGGCTGAGGGGACGCTCACGCGTGTGTATGTGCGCTCCCCCCCATAGGAACACGCGTCCACACGTGTACACGCGTGTGCATGTGACGGTACCCTCCTATAGGCAGACACGCGTGTGTATAGACACACACAGGCACATACGTGCACACGCATAGGGGCACGTATAGACACATACGTGCGCCCTCCCCATAGATACACGTGCACAAGGGTGACCTTGGGGGTGTCTATAGGGCACGTGCAGTGCGATGGGGCCTGTATGGATTGTGTAGGGGGGTGAAGAGGGGTACTATGGGGGGATGGAGGGGGTGTGTATGGGAGAGGGTGTATAGGGGGTGTGTATAGGAGTGTGGGGGGGTAGGGGGTGTGTATAGAGATATGGGGGTTATATGGGGGGCTATATGTGTATGTAGGGGGTGTAGAGGGGTCTATGTGTGTATAGGGGGCGTATAGGGGTCTATGTGTGTATAGGGGGTGTATAGGGGACTGTGTGTATATGGGGTGTATAGGGGACTATGTGTGTATAGGGGGTGTATAGGGGTCTGTGTGTGTATAGTGGGTGTATAGGGGACTGTGTGTATATGGGGTGTACAGGGGACTATGTGTGTATAGGGGGTGTATAGGGGTCTATATGTGTATAGGGGTCTATGGATGTATAGGGGGCGTATAGGGGTCTATGGGTGTGTAGGTGGCTGTATAGGGGTCTATGTGTGTATAGGGGTCTATGGGTGTGGAGGGGGTGTATAGGGGTTTATGAGTGTATAGGGGTCTATGAGTGTATATGGGGTGTATAGGGGTCTATGTGTGTATAGGGGGTGTGTAGGGGTCTATGTGTGTATAGGGGGTGTATAGGGTCTATGAGTGTATATGGGGTGTATAGGGGTCTATGTGTGTATAGGGGGTGTATAGGGGTCTATGAGTGTATATGGGGTGTATAGGGGTCTATGGGTGTGTAGGTGGCTGTATATGGGCATGGGGGGTTTATAGGGCTCTATGTAAGCACAGGGGCTCTATAGGGCACGGGGGGTGTGTGTGTAACGCCCCCCCCCCCCCCATTCATTCATCCCCCCTCATTCATTCATCCCGCGGCAGCTCCCCGCGCGGGGCGCTCTGAGCATGCGCGAAACCCCCCCCCCTTTTTTCCCAGGCCCGGCCGGATTTTATGAATGGGCCATTGACGTCAATGGCGACCCCCCACGTGGGGCCCCGCGCGTATAAAGGGGGCGGCGCCGCCGCTGTCCAGGGTGCTGAAGGGCGAGACGGCGGCGAGGGCCGGGACCCCCCCTTTATCGGGATCCCCCCCCCTTTATCGCGATACCCCCCCCTATCGCGACCCCCCCCTCCCCATCCGCACTGCGCATCGAATCCCCCTCCCCCCCCCCCTCGCCAACCATCCCCCCCCCCCCCCCCCCCCAATTTGGAAGAAGTGGGGGGGTGAAGGGAGAGACCCCGGATCTGCAGAGACCCCCCCGGAGCCGGTAAATAGCGCTTGACCCCCCCGAACCCCGTTATTGGTCCCGACTGGGGGGCGGGGGGGGGCGGTTGGAAGGGGTGTCCCCCCCACATTCCCAAATGGGGTTTTGGGCGTGTGAAAAGGGGTTGGGGGGGGGGTTGGGTGGGGGGGCGTTTGTGGGGTGCACACGCGTGTTTGCGTGTGTTCTATGGGGGGGTGCGTGTGTCACCCCGCAACATCCTCCCCCCCCCCCCCTTTCCGTGTGTCGTGACGCCGCGTCATCGCATGTTACATGTATGTGCTCGTATGGACACGCGTGCGCACACGCCTCGCACATGCAACCTCCTCCCCCCCCCCCATCATCAACCGGCATCGGGGGCTTAGGGGAGGGTCTGCATGGGGATGGGGGGGGGCAAACCATGGGGGTGAGCCCCAAAACTGGGGGGGGGGGGAACATTTGGGCACCCCCCCCCATCACTGCAGCACCCTGGGGGTAGAGGTGGGACATGGCGATGGGGCGGGTGGGGGGGGGCAGGGGATGTGGATGAGCCCCATAAATGGGGGGGGGGGCAGCTACACCCAAAACTGAGCTCGGTGTCGTGTGTGTCCCCCCCCCCCCCATCATTGCATCAACCAGAAAATGGGGGTGTCCCGGGGGGGGGGGGGAGAACATGGGGAGGGGGATATGGGGGGGGGATATGGGGATGTGGGGAGGGGGGACATGGGGGTGTTCCCATGGGGGTCCCGGGGGGATCATGGAGAGGGGGCACAGGGGGTATCCCATGGAGGGACACACACGGGGGGGGTCCCATAGGGGACACAAGGTCCCTGTAGCACATAGGGATGGTGCACTGGGGGGGGGGGGATGAGCCCCACATTGGGACTCATCCCTCCTCATCCCCATATTCCTTCTGTGCCCCCCACATCCCTCCTGTTCCCCCATTCCTACATCCCTCCTGTGCCCCCCACATCCCTCCTGTGCCCCCCATATCCCTCCTGTGCCCTCCCCATCCCCACATCCCTCCTGTGCCCCCCACATCCCTCCTGTTCCCCCATCCCCACATCCCTCCTGTGCCCCCCACATCCCCCCTGTCCCCCCATCCCCACATCCCTCCTGTGCCCCCCACATCCCTCCTGTCTCCCCCACCCCCCCATCCCTCCTGTGCCCCCCATCCCTCCTGTCCCCCCAACCCCCCTATCACTCCTGTGGCCCACACATCCCCCCCATCCCCACATCCCTCCTGTGCCCCCCACATCCCTCCTGTGCCCCCTCGTCCTCCCATCCCTCCTGTGCCCCCCCCCATCCCTCCTGTCCCCCCACCCCCCATCCCTCTTGTGCCCCCCACATCCCTCCTGTCCCCCCCCCATCCCTCTTGTGCCCCCTATATCCCTCCTGTGCCCCTCACATCCCCCTGTCCTCCCACCCCCCATCCCTCCTGTGCCCCCCACATCCCCCCTGTCTCCCCCACCCCCCACCCCTCTTGTGCCGCCCCATCCCTCCTCCTGTCTCCCCATCCCTCCTGTGCCCCCCACATCCCCCCCTGTCCCCCCACCGCCGAATCCCTCTTGTGCCCCCCCCATCCCTCCTCCTGTCTCCCCATCCCTCCTGTGCCCCCCACATCCCCCCTGTCTTCCCCACCCCCGAATCCCTCTTGTGCCCCCCCTCACTCCCCTATGTCCCCCCCCTTCCCCTCCCCACAGGCTCCATGGCGGCCCCTGCCCGCCCCCTCCGCAGCGCCGCCCTGCTCCTCTCCATCAGCCTCTTGGTGCAGAGCCACCCCAAACCCACCCCTCGCCCCCCCCCGGCTCCCCCTTCTCCCGCTCCCCCCCACGCCTTGAACAAGCGCTCGGCTCCTTTGGGAGCCCACAACGAGGTCTTGAAGGACCTGGAAGAGCTCGGACGGCTCCGTGCCGAAGCCAAACGGGACCGGCAGCGCGATCGGGAACGGGACCGGGAACGGGGCTGGCCGAGCTCCCGGCAGCTCCGGCAGCAGCAGAGCCTGGAGCACCGCCTGCTCGAGCGGCGCTACGAGGAGCTGGCCGAGAGCCGGAGGCAGGCGGAGGCGGCGAGGAAAGCGGCGGCCGAGGAGGAGCGATTGGCGGACCTGGCCTCGGATCTGCTCCTGCGGTACCTGCTCCGAGGGCCCGGTGCGGCGCCGGCTGAGGATAAGAGGTCGGAAGAGGCCGAGCCCGAGGATGACGATGGGGAGGGCATGGAGGAAGGCTTCGAAGCCGGGGATGGAGGCGAGGAGAACCGGGGAGGGAAGGGGAAAGGGGGGGACGGCAGCGATGGGTTTGATGACGGCAACGATGGGTTTGAAGGCAACGGGGGGTTGGAGGACAACGAGATCCTTCCGAGAGGCGGCGTGGTCCCAAGAGGAGAGATGATCCCAAGAGGTGGGATGATCCCAAGAGGAGAGATGATCCCAAGAGGAGGGATGATCCCAAGAGGCGGGATGATCCCAAGAGGAGAGATGATCCCAAGAGGAGGGATGATCCCAAGAGGAGAGATGATCCCAAGAGGAGAGATGATCCCAAGAGGAGGGATGATCCCAAGAGGCAACAAGATCCCGATGGGTACCAACGACATCCCGATGGGTACCAATGACATCCTGATGGATACCAACGACGTCCCAATGGGTACCAACGACGTCCCGATGGGTTCCAACGAGGTCCCGATGGGTTCCAATGAGATCCCGATGGGTTCCAATGAGATCCCGATGGGATCCAACGAGCTCCAGCCACAGGATCCGGCCGAGGTGGACGACCTGGACCCCGGCACCATTGACCAACTCATCGAGCTCTCCAGCAAACTCCACCTCCCCGCGGACGACGTCGTGGACATCATCCACGACGTGGAGCAGAAACGCAAGCAAGAGGCCACCATCGGGGCCCCCCCCCGCCTTATCCACCCCCCCCAGCCCCAAAGCCGCCCCGTTCCCATCTCCAATCACATTCCAGGCCGGACTTTCCTGCCCCCCCCGCGCCGGCCCCCGCCGCCTCTTCGGGATCGGGAGCTGCAGCGGTACCTGGAGAGGGTTTTGGGGGGCCCCCCCAGGGGGTTCCCATAGGGGGGGCACAACCCCCCCCCTCATCCCCAATTAGGACTCCCCCATTTATCCTGCTCGGGTGTTGTGTTCCTCCCCGTTCCCATTGCTGAGCCCCCCCCCCCATGTCCTATGCCCCCCAATTCCAGCTCCTGCCCCCACAATTCCAACCTGGTTTCATCCCTGGAATTGCCCCACTTCCAGCCCTAGACTCCCCCCCTCCATCCTTAGGACCCCCCCCCCATTCTAGCCCTAGAGACCCCCCCATGGGGGGGGTTGTAAATACCCCATCATTGACTTTTGCTATCGAATAAAAGCGACTATTTTAGTATGAGTTACCCTCGATCCTGGGGGGGGCCCTCCCACACCCCCATATTGGCCCCATGACCCCCCTCCCCACTATAACACAGCACCCCAAAAGAACTCAGCATGGGGGGGGTGCTCCATAGGCTTTATTCCATAGGGGGGACAGCAGGAGGATGGTCCCATTATTGGGGGGTCCCCAAATGAGTGACCCCCCCAAAGGAGGGAACCCCCAAGGGACAAGGGGGGGGTCCCTGTCACCACCCCCCCCAGCACCCCAAAAAGGGTCACTTTGGGTGGGGGCACCCACTTGTGATCCCCCCCCCCAAAAACAGGGTCCATTGGGGGGGGGGGGGGGCACAGGGACCCTGAAGCGCTGCCCCCCCCCAATAAGGGGATGCCCCCCCATATATATATATATTTACAGCTTGTGGGGGGCCTTTTGGGGTGCCTCCCCCTCCCTGTTGTTGTGTCCAGGGTTGGTCCCATGTGGATGAATGGGGGGGGGGGAGGGGCATTAATATGGGGGTGTCCCCCCACACCCCATACGGGTGGGCTATGCCAGCCCCATCTCTTCCAGCACGCTGCGGGGGGACTCATCCTCCTATGGGGGGGGGAAATGGGTTAGGGCTTGGGGGGCAGAAGGGGTGGGATAAAGGGGAACTCCCCCCTCCCAAATGACATACTGGGGTCCCCTATGTATGGGGTGACAGCACCAACCTAAGGGGGGGCATAAAGAGAGGACCCCCCCCAAAACATATATGGGGGTGCCCTATATATATGGAGTGCTGCTTACCCACGGGGGGGGCATAAAGAGGGGACCCCCCCCCCAAATGACACATGGGGGTCCCTTATATATGGGGTGACAGCGCCCACTTATGGGGGGGGGGGGCAAAAGGCACAAGAAGGCCCTATATTGGGGGCACCGTGGTCCTATGGGGGGGTGGGTATGGGAGCAGCTGGGGTCTATAGGGGATGTTGGGGTATAGCAGGACTTCATCAGTGGGCTACAGGGGACTTTAAGGGGGTATCAAGACCCTACAGGGGGCCTATAGGGGTGTTAGAGGTCCCCATAAAGTGGTTATAGGGCCCCCCTATAGGGGACTTTGGGGGGGGGTCAAGAGGACCTCATAGAGGGGGTCTATAGGGGATCTGGGGGGGCACCATGATTCTATGGGGGGGCTATAGGGGTATTAAGGGGGCTATAAGGGACTTTGTGGGGGACCAGGACATCATGGGGGGGTCTATAGGGGATCTGGGGGGGGCACCATGATCCTATGGGGGGGCTATAGGGGTATTAGGGGGCTATAAGGGACTTTGTGGGGGACCAGGACATCATGGGGGGTCTATAGGGGATCTGGGGATCCTATGGGGGGGGTCTATGAGAGTAGTTGGGTTCTATAGGGGTATTCCATAGGTGAGTTTGGAGGTTCCATATGGGTGCTCCATAGGGGTGCTGGGGGTTCCACAGGGGTGTTTGGGGGCTCCATAGGGGAGGTTTGGGATGTTCCATAGGGGTGCTATGGGGTGTTCCATAGGGGTGTCTAGGGGGGCCCTTGGGGGTGTTTGAGGGTGTTCCACAGGGGTGCTCCATAGGGGTGCCACGGGATGTTCCACAGGGGTTTTCCATAGGGGTGCTATGGGGTGTTCTACAGGGGTGCTCTATAGGGGTGCTATGGGGTGTTCCACAGGGGTGCTCCATAGAGGTGTTCCATAGGGGTGCTATGGGGTGTTCTACAGGGGTGCTCCATAGGGGTGCTATGGGGCGCTCCATAGGGGTGCTCCATAGGGGTGCTATGGGGTGTTCCATAGGGCTGCTCCCTAGGGTTGGTCTGGGGTGCTTCCTAGGGGTGCTGTGGGGTGCTCCCTAGGGGTGCTATGGGGTGTTCCATAGGGGTGCTATGGGGTGCTATGCGGTGCTCCCTAGGGGTGCTATGGGGTGTTCCATAGGGGTGCTCCCTAGGGTTGCTGTGGGGTGCTCCCTAGGATTGCTCTGCGGTGCTCTGGGGTGCTCTGTGGTGCTCCCTAGGGGTGCTGTGGGGTGTTCTGGGGTGCTCCCTAGGGGTGCTATGGGGGGCTCTGGGGTGCTCCCTAGAGGTGCTATGGGGTGCTCCATAGGGGTGCTCTGGGGTGCTCCCTAGGGGTGCTATGGGGTTCTCTGGGGTGCTCCCTAGGGGTGCTGTGGGGTGCTCTGGGGTGCTCCCTAGGGGTGCTATGGGATGCTCCATAAGGGTGCTCCCTAGGGGTGCTATGGGGTGCTCCATAAGGGTGCTCCCAAAGGGTGCTATGGGGTGCTCCTTAAGGGTGCTCCCTAGGGGTACTCTGGGGTGCTCTGGGGTGCTCCCTAGGGGTGCTATGGGATGCTCCATAAGGGTGCTCTGTAGGGGTGCTGTGGGGTGCCCCCTAGGGGTGGAAGGGGGTCCCTGACCTCCTGCAGCAGATCCGCCTGCTCGATGGCCTTGAGGACGCTCTTCTTGGAGGTGTCCTGGATCTCGCCGCCCATCACGAACTCGTCCAGGATGAAGTACGCCTTCTCGAAGTTGAAGATGATGTCCAGCTCGCAGACCTGCCCGGAGAGCCCTCCATGGACCTGCTGCCCCACGGGATGGAGCTTGGGGTGCTCCCAGGACCACCGGATGGAGCTTGGGGTGGGTTCAGGACCATGGGATGGAGCTTGGGGTGGGCCCAGGACCATGGGATGGAGCTTGGGGTGGGTTCAGGACCATGGGATGGAGCTTGGGCTGGGCTCAGGACCATGGGATGGAGCTTGGGGTGGGTTCAGGACCATGGGATGGAGCTTGGGGTGGGTCCATGCCCATGGGATGGAGCTTGGGGTGTGCCCAGGACCATGGGATGGATTTTGGGGTGGGCCTGGTATCTGTGGGGTGATCCTGGTGGCCATTGGGTGCTCCTGGGGGTGTGCCTGTGGTGCCCATGGGGGTGCCAATGGTGGTTTCCATGGGGTGCTCAATGGGGCGTCCCTGGGGGTGTCCATCGGGGTGCCAATGAGGGTGCCCATTGGGGATGCCCATTGGGGTGTCTATGGGGTGCCTAGGCGGGTGCTTATGGTGCCTATTGGGGTGCCCACGGGTGTCCCTGGGGTGTCAATGGGATGTCTATGGGGTGTCTATGTGGTGTCCATGGGATGTCAATGGGGTGTCCATGAGATGTCTATAGGCTGTCTATGGGATGTCTATGGGGTGCCCATGGGGTGTCTATGGGTTGTCCATGGGGTGTCTATGGGGTGCCCATGGGATGTCTATGGGGGGTCTATGGGGTGTCTATAGGGTATCCATGGGGTGTCCATGGGGTCTCTATGGGGTGTCTATAGGATGTCAATGGGATGTCCATGGGGTGTCTATGGGGTGTCCATGGGGTTTCTATGGGAAGTGTATGGGTTGTCCATGGGGTGCCCATGGGATGTCTATGGGGTGTCTATGGCGTGTCCATGGGAAGTCTATGGGGTGTCTATGGGATGTCTATGGGGTGTCTATGGGGTGTCCATGGGGTGTCTATGGGTTGTCCATGGGGTGTCTATGGGGTGTCCATGGGGTGTCTATGGGTTGTCCATGGGGTGTCTATGGGGTGTCCATGGGGTATCTATGGGAAGTCTATGGGATGTCTATGGGGTGTCCATGGGATGTCTATGGCGTGTCTATGGGGTGTCTATGGGATGTCTATGGGATGTCTATAGGGTGTCTATGGGGTGTCTATGGGGTGTCCATCGGGTATCTATGGGATGTCTATGGGATGTCTATGGGAAGTCTATGGGATGTCTATAGGGTGTCCATGGGATGTCTATGGGGTATCTATGGGGTGTCTATAGGGTGTCTATGGGGTGTCTATGGGGTGTCTATGGGGCACCCCACTCACGCTGCCGAAGTACTTGTCGAGCAGCTCCACGTAGCGGTGGATGAGCTCCAGCGTGATGAGTTCATTGTCCTGCCCCTCGATGGCGCAGCAGAAGTAGAGGCTGGCGTACCTGGGGGGCAGGCAGCAGGGATGGGGGGGCTGGAGCCAGAACCACCCTAAAACACCCTCAAACAGCCCCAAAACACGTGAAAACACCCCAAAACACCCTAAACCACCCTAAACCACCCCAAAACACTCCAAAACACCCTAAACCACCCCAAAACACCCCCAAAGCCACCCTAAAACACCCCAAAACACCCCAAACCACCCCAAAAACCCCAAACCACCCTAAAACACCCAAAACCACCCTCCAAAACACCCTCAAACACCCCAAACCACCCTAAAACACCCAAAAACACCCTCCAAAACACCCTCAAACACCCCAAACCACACTAAACCACCCCAAACCACCCTAAACCACCCCAAAACCACTCCCAAACCACCCTAAACCACTCCAAAACCACTCCCAAACCACACTTAAAACATCCTCAAACAGCCTAAAAGACACTAAACCACCCCAAAACACACCCAGAACATCCTCAAACACCCTTACACACCCCAAACCATCGCCAAACACCTCAAACACCCCAAAACACCCTCAAACACCCTAAAACACCACACTAAACCACCCAAAACACCCTAAAACCACTCCCAAACCACCCCAAAACACCCTTAAAACATCCTCAAACACCCTAAAACACACTAAACCACCCCAAAACATACCCAGAACATCCTCAAACACCCCAAACCATCCCCAAAAACCCCAAACCACCCCAAAATACCCTCAAACACCCCAAAACACCCTAAAAACACCCCAAGACCACTCCCAAACCACCCTTAGAACATCCTCAAACACCCTAAAACACACTAAACCACCCCAAAACACACCCAGAACATCCCAAAACACTCCCCAAACACCCTAAACCACACCAAAACATCCCCAAAACACCCTCACCCCCCCCAATACCCCCTGAACACCCTCAAATACCCCCCCGAACACCCTAAAACCACCAAAACCCTCACCTTAAACTATCTAAAAACACCTTAAACCCACCCCAAACCCATGGTGGAACCCAACTTGTACCCTAAAACCATCACAGAACACCCCAAAACTCCCCTGAAGCCACCTTAAACCACTCAAAACCACCCCAAAACCATGGTGTGGGGTGCTGTGACCCACCTTGCACCCTAAAACCACCCCTACCTACTCCTAGAACCCCCCCCAACCACACTAAAACACCCTAAAACCACCCCAAACCCATGGCATGTGGTGCTGGAACCCACCTTGCACCCTAAAACCACCCCAAAACCACCTTAAACCACCTAAATCCACCCAAAAACCACGGTGTGGGGTGATGGAACCTACTTTGCACCCTAAAACCACCCCAAAATATCCCAAACCCATGGTTTGGAGTGGTTTTTGGTGTGTTTGGGGTGGTTTCAAGTGTTTTTGGGGTGATTTTAGCTTGGTTTCAGGGGGGTTTGGGTTGGTTTTGGGTTGATTTCAGGTGTTTTGGGGTTGGTTGGGGTGGCTTTGTGGTGTTTCTGGGTTGATTTCAAGTGGGCTTGGGGTGATTTTGAGTTGGTCTGGGTTGGTTTCAGGTGGTTTTGGGGTGGTTCAGGGTTGGTTTCAGGGGCGGTTGGGGTGATTCGGGGTTGGCTTGGGTGGTTTTGGGTCGATTTCAGGTAGTTTTGGGGTTGTTTGGGTTGGTTTGGGGGTGATTTCAGGTTGTTTTGAGGTGATTTCAGGTGTTTCTGGGCTGGTTTGGGTGTTCTTGGGTCAATTTCAAGTGCGTTGGGGTTGGTTTGGGTGGTTTTGGGGTAGATTTTAGTGGGTTTTGGGGTGATTTTGGGTAGGTTGGGTGTTTTTGGATTGATTTTAGGTGGTTTTGGATTAGGCTGGGTGGTTTTGGGGAGTTTTGGGGTCTATTTCAGGTATTTCTAGGGTGTTTTGGGGTCGATTTCAGGTGGGTTTGGGTTGGTTTTGGAGTGATTTCAGGTGTTTTGGGGTTGGTTTGGTTGTTTTTAGGTCTATTTCAAGTGGTTTTGGGGGTCTATTTCAGGTGGGTTTGGGTTGGTTTGAGTTGGTTTGGGGGTGATTTCAGGTGTTTCTGAGCTGGTTTGGGTGGTTTTGGGTAGATTTAGTAGTTTTTGGGTGATTTTGGTTTGGTTTGTGTGGTTTTGGGGCGTTTTTGGGGATATTTCAGGTAATTTTGGGGTGGTTTGGGGTCAATTTCAGGTAGTTTTGGGTGTTTCTGGGTCGATTTCAGGGGGGGTTGGGTGTTTCTGAGTCGATTTCAGGTGGTTTTGGTTCAATTTCAGGGGGGGCTGGGTGTTTCTGGGGTGTTTTGGGGTCGATTTCAGGTGGATTTGGGTGTTTCAGGGCCGATTTCAGGTGGCTTTGGTCGTTTCTGGGTCGATTTCAGGTGGGTTTGGGTTGATTTCAGGTGTTTTTGGGTGTTTCTGGGTGAATTTCAGGTGTTTCTGGGTGAATTCCAGGTGGTTTTGGGCGTTTCTGGGTCAATTTCATGTGTTTTTGGGTGTTTCTGTGTCGATTTCAGGTGTTTTGGGTGTTTCTGGGTGAATTTTAGGTGTTTTGGGGTATTTCTGGGTGGATTTCAGGTGTTTTGGGGTGTTTCTGGGTGAATTTCATGTGTTTTTGGGTGTTTCTGTGTCGATTTCAGGTGTTTTGGGTGTTTCTGGGTGAATTTTAGGTGTTTTGGGGTATTTCTGGGTGGATTTCAGGTGTTTTGGGGTGTTTCTGGGTGAATTTCAGGTGTTTTTGTGTGTTTCTGGGTGAATTTCAGGTGGTGTTGGGTGTTTCAGGGCCGATTTCAGGCGTTTCTGGGTCAATTTCAGGTGTTTTTGTGTGTTTCTGGGTGGACTTCAGGTGTTTTTGGGTGTTTCTGGGTGGATTTCAGGTGTTTCTGGGTGAATTTCAGGTGTTTCTGGGTGTTTCTGGGTGAATTTCAGGTGTTTTTGGGTGTTTCTGGGTGGATTTCAGGTGTTTTTGGGTGTTTCTGGGTGGATTTCAGGTGTTTTGGGTGTTTTTGGGTGAATTTCAGGTGGTTTTGGGTGTTTCTGGGTGGATTTCAGGTGTTTTTGGGTGTTTCTGGGTCAATTTCAGGTGTTTTTGGGTGAATTTCAGGTGTTTTGTGTGTTTCTGGGTGGATTTCAGGTGTTTTTGGGTGTTTCTGGGTGGATTTCAGGTGTTTTGGGTGTTTCTGGGTCAATTTCAGGTGTTTTTGGGTGTTTCTGGGTGGATTTCATGTGTTTTTGGGTGAATTTCAGGTGTTTTTGTGTGTTTCTGGGTGGATTTCAGGTGTTTTTGGGTCGGTGTCAGGGGTTTTGGTGCCGGTTCGGGTGCTGTCACCTCTTGTAAACCACCTTGAGGTCCCTCCACTCCAGGAAGCTGCACATCTTGGGCTTGCGCGCCAGCACCACCTGCATCAGCTCCCGCACCAGCTTCTTCTTGTCCCTGTCGGCCGTGGCCAGGAACCACTTCTGCAGGCGGAGCTTCCCCTGCCGGCTGAACAGCAGCATGAACCGCATCTGCGGGGACAGCGGGCGCTGTGGGGCTGGGGTAGCTGGGGGGGGGGATATGGGGGGTGCTGTGGGGCTGGGGATCGCTATGGGGCTGGGGTGGACGTGGGAGTCGCTGTGGGGCTGGGGGGTTGCTATGGGGCTGGAGGGGGCATGGGGTTCGCTGTGGGGCTGCGGGGGATATGGGGGTCACTGCAGGGCTGGAGGGGACATGGGGGTCGCTGTGGTGCTGCGGGGGTCATAGGGGTTGCTGTGGGGCTGGAGGGTACATGGGGGTGGCTATGGGGCTGGGGGGACATGGGGGTTGCTGTGGGGCTGGGGGTCGCTATGGGGTTGGGGTGGACATGGGAGTCGCTGTGGGGCTGGGGGCGCTATGGGGCTGGGGGGGACAAAGGGGTCGCTGTGGGGCTGGAAGGCACATGGGGGTCACTATGGGGCTGTGGGTGACATGGGGGTCACTGTGGGGGTGGGGGTCGCTATGGGGCTGGGGTGGACGTGGGAGTCACTGCAGGGCTGGGGGACTACTATGGGGCTGGAAGGGGACACAGGGGTTGCTGTGGATCTGGGGGGGGACAGAGGGGTCGCTATGGGGCTGGAAGGCACACGGGGGTCGCTATGGGGCTGCGGGGGGACAGAGGTGTCGCTGTGGAGCTGGAAGGCACACAGGGGTTGCTATGGGGCTGGAAGGCACACAGGGGTCACTGTGGGGCAGGAAGGCAAACGGGGGTCGCTATGGGGCTGGGGGGGGACAGAGGTGTCGCTGTGGAGCTGGAAGGCACACAGGGGTCACTGTGGGGCAGGAAGGCAAACGGGGGTCGCTATGGGGCTGGGGGGGGACAGAGGGGTCGCTGTGGGGCTGGAAGGCACACAGGGGTCACTAGGGGGCTGGGGGTGACATGGAGGTCACTGTGGGGCTGGGGGTTGCTATGGGGCTGGGGTGGACGTGGGAGCCGCTGTGGGGTTGCTATGGGGCTGGAAGGGGACACAGGAGTTGCTGTGGATCTGTGGGGGGACAGAGGGGTCGCTGTGGGGCTGGAAGGCACACAGGGGTTGCTATGGGGCTGGAAGGCACACGGGGGTCGCTATGGGGCTGGAAGGCACACGGGGGGCACTATGGGGCTGGAAGTCACATGGGGGGTGCTATGGGGCTGGAAGGCACACAGGGGGCGCTATGGGGCTGGGGGGAGACAGAGGGGTGGCTGTGGGGCTGGAAGGCACACGGGGGTCGCTATGGGGCTGGGGGGGGACAGAGGGGTCGCTACAGGGCTGGAAGTCACATGGGGGTCGCTATGGGGCTGGGGGTAACAGGGGGGTCGCTATGGGGCTGGAAGGCACACGGGGGTCACTATGGGGCTGGGGGGACACAGGGTTTGCTATGGGGCTGGAAGTCACACGGGGGTCGCTATGGGGCTGGGGGAGACAGGGGGGTCGCTATGGGGCTGGAAGGCACACGGGGGTCACGATGGGGCTGGGGGTAACAAGGGGGTCGCTATGGGGCTGGAAGGCACACGGGGGTTGCTATGGGGCTGGGGGGCACACGGGGGTCACAATGGGGCTGGAAGGCACACGGGGGTCCGCTGTGGGGCTGGAAGTCACACGGGGGTCGCTATGGGGCTGGGGGGCACACGGGGGTCACAATGGGGCTGGAAGGCACACGGGGGTCCGCTGTGGGGCTGGAAGTCACACGGGGGTCGCTATGGGGCTGGGGGGCACACGGGGGTCACAATGGGGCTGGAAGGCACACGGGGGTCCGCTGTGGGGCTGGAAGTCACACGGGGGTCGCTATGGGGCTGGAAGTCACACGGGGGTCGCTATGGGGCTGGAAGTCACACGGGGGTCGCTATGGGGCTGGAAGTCACACGGGGGTCGCTATGGGGCTGGAAGTCACACGGGGGTCGCTATGGGGCTGGAAGTCACACGGGGGTCGCTATGGGGCTGGAAGTCACACGGGGGTGGCTATGGGGCTGGAAGTCACACGGGGGTTGCTATGGGGCTGGAAGTCACACGGGGGTCGCTATGGGGCTGGAAAGCACACAGGGGTCGCTATGGGGCTGGAAGTCACACGGGGGTCGCTATGGGGCTGGAAGTCACACGGGGGTCGCTATGGGGCTGGAAGTCACACGGGGGTTGCTATGGGGCTGGAAGTCACACGGGGGTTGCTATGGGGCTGGAAGTCACACGGGGGTCGCTATGGGGCTGGAAAGCACACAGGGGTCGCTATGGGGCTGGAAGTCACACGGGGGTCGCTATGGGGCTGGAAAGCACACAGGTGTCGCTATGGGGCTGGGGGGAGACAGAGGGGTGGCTGTGGGGCTGGAAGGCACACGGGGGTCACTATGGGGCTGGGGGTAACAGGGGGGTCGCTATGGGGCTGGAAGGCACACGGGGGTCGCTATGGGGCTGGGGGGGACACGGTTTGCTATGGGGCTGGGGGGGACACAGGGTTTGCTATGGGGCTGGAAGTCACACGGGGGTCGCTATGGGGCTGGAAAGCACACAGGGGTCGCTATGGGGCTGGGGGGGACACAGGGGTTACTATGGGGCTGGAAGTCACACGGGGGTCGCTATGGGGCTGGGGGGGGGTGTGTCCATGGGAGTCGCTGTGGGTCTGAGTTCAGGATGTGGACAGACCATGGTTAGGTCGGTCTGTCGGTCACATGACACCATGGGGGCACATGATCGCTCCTCCACATGACCCACCCTCCCTCCCTCCCTCCCTCCCTCCCTCCCTCCCTCCTCAGAGGCCCCCCCCCCCCCCCCCCCCCCACCATGGCGGCGGTCCCGGTATCCCGGATGTTCCGGTGCTCCCGGTGCCGTTGTGCTCCCGCTGCCGTTACCGCGCTGTTCCCGGTATCCCGGTGCCGTTATCCCGGTATCCCGGTGCCGTTATCCCGGTATCCCGCTTTCCCGGTGCCCCGGGGCCCGCTCCCGGCTCTCCCC
>NW_026915990.1:0-32740 GCF_034315485.1 Pezoporus occidentalis
CAGAATAGCTTTGTCTGGATTAAAATAATTCCAGTCAGGATGTGAAGCCTCCTGGAGGTCAAACTGCATCAGCTGCCCCCCTCAAACCTATTTTCAGTTTGTTTTATTCCAAAAGACAGGACAAGAGGAAACGGCCTCAAGCTGCCCCAGGGCAGGTTTAGATGGAGCTGAGGAACAATTCCTGCCCCAGAGGGTGCTCAGGCATTGGAACAGGCTGCCTAGGACAGGGCTGCAGTCATCATCCCTACAAGTGTTCACACACTGTGTAGATGTGTCCCTCAGTGCCATGGGTTAGTGGTGGCCTTGGCAGTGCTGGGGTAAGGCTTGGACAGGATGAGCTTGAAGGGCTTTTCCAACCTGGTTGATTCAATGAGTCTAAAAGGAGCCCAGTTCATGCAGCCTGACCCCAGCCTGTGATGGGGATGGAAACCCAGGGAGGGGTGAATGCTGTGTGTGTTTGTGTCTTCAAACTTGAACTCTTGAAACTGCTCTCTTATCAACAAATACTAGAGATACAGAAACACACCTTCACTGAGCACAGATGGAGACACAAAACTCTGATTTAATGACTCAACTTTTACTTATCTGAATTTGAAGAAGATGCAACTCCTTCAGATTTCCTAATCCCTCCTCCTAACAGTCTTAAAAGAGTTGTTTGAGTTTTCAGTTGGACTAAAACTTCATAAAGGAAAAAAAAGAAGATAATTTAAGAAGTAAGAAACCACTCTTTTTTGCATGTTTCCCTCTAAGTGTTGGTGGAAAATACCAGTTAAGTTGCAGGGAAGGAGACAGATGCAGTGAAATGCCCCAGGTCCGGTTTGTTTTTTGTCATATAGAAATGTTGTGCCATTTCCTCTGTCCTGAAGGGCCCAAGACCTTGGCAAGCACTTGACATGTACATCATGCAACCTTCAGAAGGGTTGGCTCATTCTGGAGCTACATCTGAAAGCTCAGAGGCAGACTCGGGGGCATCTCCATCATGTTAATAATAAAGGATTCATGCAAGAATTAATGGTGTCCCATTCTTTTTGACTTGATGCCACCAGCAAGTTCTCCATGTGCTTTATCGTGCAGATGAGGATAAATCTGAGATTTCCTATTGTGAATGTGCAGCATGGGAAATTCCAGTTAGAAACAGAGGGAGTTAGAAAACCCCACTGTAAGAGCAGTCAAACATTGACATAGGGGCCAGGGAGGGTGTGAAACCTCTGCCCCTGCTTCTCTGCAAGGCTCAGCAGGAAAACAACCTTTGGCTGGGTTAAATAATAACCAGGGAATTATCAGGAAGCTTTGGGAACAAAGCAGGATTCAGCTGATTGACCCTGGGTGCCTGCTAGTTGTGTGTTGTTAAGAAATGAGCAAACCACTTATATCCTGACTTAACTGAATCCAGCCATGGACCTTCTACCTCCAGCCTAGGTTATTATGTGTGTCTAGGATAGCCCTAAGGCTCAGCCATGGCTCCAGGTTTCACCACGGTCCTGGCAGAGGCTGCAGCTCCATGGGCTGAGGTAATGCACAAAGTGATGTGTTTTGGGGTGTTTTATGTATACTGTGTTTGCCCATCACCATTCAGCTCTCTGTGAAGGAAAGCAACAGGAGAGACATCAGGGCAGGCAATGCCATCGCTCCAGGCTGCCAAGGGCTGCCACGTATCAGGTCTGAAGGCTGCTGAACAGCACCACAGCTCCTGTGCTCTGTTGTGGTCAGGCTTCCATGGAGATTATGGCTTCTATTCCTGCCAACAGGGGAATGGAAAGCAAAGGTGTGGAGCAGTGGATGGGGATTCCTTGATAGTTTCTGCCCTTGCCCTTCATCACTATCGTGTCTTAAAACGCTTACAAAGTGCCTTCATTCATAACAGAGGTCACACAAGTACCATATTTCACTTAAATTCTTTGCTGTCTAAAATGAAATGAGATGTATGGTGCTGGAAATCTTTTTGTCCATCAAAACCTAAAAATACTGCCTGCATGGCATCACACTTATTTGCTATCATTTCTGTTTTTCTTGCTGAAGGTGTTTTTGTCCTTTTCTTAAGGCCCTTAATGATTTAACAACACCATTATGAAATGAAGTTTGATCCAGTGGAATGGTAGAATTCACAGTTTATTCTCATTTGCCAAGCAAAAGGGAGAGCAAAAAAGAAAAGAGCTTTAAGTTCACGCACTCCAAGTGTTCCCTTGCCCTGTCAAGGCCACCCCTAACCCATGGCACTGAGGGCCTTGTCTATAGGGTTTGTGAGCACTTGCAGGGCCGGTGCCTGCAGCCCTGCCCTGGGCAGCCTGTTCCAATGCCTGAGCACCCTCTGGGGCAGGAATTGTTCCTCAGCTCCATCTAAACCTGCCCTGGTGCAGCTTGAGGCCGTTTCCTCTTGTCCCATCCCTTGTTCCTTGAGAGCAGAGAACAGTCCCCTCCTGGTTCCATCCTCTTGTCAGGCAGGCGTAGAGAGCGATAAGGTCCCCCCCTTACCCTAAGATGAAGAGAAGTGCATGCTTGTAGTTGTCTACCTGTGTCTTCGTTAAGTGAAATAAAGTACAAATTAACTAATTAGGTGAAATTAACTACAAAATAGAATTATCAAAGTTTAGAGAGTGAAATTATTTGTATTTTCAATCATATTAACCAGTGCATCACATAAGTCTGGGTGCAGAAGACCCCCAACATGTTGTCCATACTTAACCAATACCCGAGCATCTACCCCACATCTCCATTCTGTCTGGCCCTAAGCTTGCACCATTCAAGATCATCTTATTTTTGTGAGCTTCCTCAAAGCCTCCTTCACCTCCTTATTCCTCAGGCTGTAGATCAAGGGGTTCAGCATGGGAGTCACCACGGTGTAGAGCACCACAGCCCATTTATCTGCTGCCCTTGAGCTTTCAGAGCTGGGGAATAAATACATAAAAAAGCATGCCCCATAGAAGATGCTGACAGTGGTGAGGTGGGAGGTGCAGGTGGAGAAGGCTTTGCGCTTGCCCTCGGCTGAATTGATGCTCAGGATGGTGGCGATGATGGCCACGTAGGAGAGCAGGATAACCAGGCTGCTGGACACACCAAAGAGAGATGCTGCAGTGGTCAGGATGATGTGGCTGAGGGTGGTGTCAGAGGTGGAGAGTGAGATGAGAGGGGAAATGTCACAGAAGAAGAGGTCGATGGTGCTGGAGCTGCAGAAGGACAGGGTGGACATGCTGATGGTCTGTCCCATGCCATTGGTCAGCCCCATGAGGTACGAGGCAGTCACCAGCTGGAAACAGCACTTTGGGGACATGACAAGGGGGTACAGCAGGGGATGGCAAATGGCCACGTAACGGTCATAGGCCATTGAAGCCAGCAGGAAGTATTCAGTTATCCCAAAGAAGCTGAAAGAGGAAGACCTGAGCCACACAGCATAAGCAATGCTCTTCTTCTCTGACATCAAGTCAACCAACATCTTGGGGGTGATGATGGTGGAAGAACAGAGGTCTACAAAGGCCAGGTTGCCCAGGAAATAATACATGGGGGAGTGGAGGTGGGGGCTGGCCCTGATTAAGATGATGATGCCCAGGTTGCCCACAATGGTGACAACGTAGGTGAGCAGGAAGAGCAGGAACAAGTTGCCCTGAGTCACCGGGTCCTCTGTGAAGCCCGCCAGGCTGAACTCGGTCACTTGGGTGCAATTGCTTTGTGCCATGGGCTGGATGGTGCTTTGTGGGTGAGCTCCTGGCTGGGGGTTTCTTCTCCAAGAGGCAGGGATGTCCCAGGTGGAAAAGCCTCTGTGTGGTGGGAGCTGCTCAGAGACAGTCCTGCAGGATGGAAAGGGAGAGTTCAGGCACAGATCAATGAGGAAGAGGTTGGTGAAAGTCGTGTGCCAGCACAGGTAGAACAAAGGGGTGCTCAAGCAGTTAAACACCATGGCACAACGTGGTGCCTGCTCCTCTGGCTCACTCCTGGATGTTGAGCAATGACCTCTGTGGAAAGGTGAGGTTCCACTCACCTGAGTGACTTTACCTTAGTGCTGCACTTCGTTGGCTGCATTAGTGTTGAACCTGGGGCTTGGAGACCATCTGGCTCCACCTGGAACACAGAGAAACGTGGTGCTTTCACAGTGCAGAGTTGATCCTTCATGCTTTCGTCAGCGTTTCCCAACCACCCACTTCTTCCTTTTCTGCTGGGACTTCTTCCTAATTAGAAATTGTAATCAGTTCCTGAACTATGTAAAGTGCAGTTTGCAGGGAATTGGAGCAGCCTGCTCTAGTGAAAGGTGACCCTGCCCATGGCAAGCGGCTGGAGTTGGATCAGTTCTAAGTTCCTATCAATCAAAACCATACTATTAACCTATGCATTCTTACACAGAGGTTTAGGTTGGTTTTCCCCCTCCTCCTGACACACTTTGTTTGCTCTAAAACCTTTTCCTGGGTCTTTAGCCTGAATCTCGACACTACAATACAAACTGGCAACCCCCAGAGCTCAGCAATCCGTCCTTGATATTTTGATTTGTAGGGAAAAAAGTCCTCTTTCAGATCTGTCTCATCTCAGCAATGAGGAGCACCCTGAATGTCCTGTACAGGAAAGCCTGAAGTGCTCATCCAGGAGCCCTTTGTGGTTAGTAAGAAGAAGCCTCCTGGGAGTGTTCTCCACCAGGGTGGTCTCCAAACCTGCCTTCTCAGCAGCAGCATGGGGAGCACACAGCACAAGCAGCTCCCTGGGAAGCCCAGAGCATCATCAAGAAGCCCAGGACCCTGCAGTAGGGCAGGAGATGAAGACAGGAGCTGCTGCTTGTTGGCAAGAGAGAACCACAGGAGATGGTGTCTCAACACACACTGTCCTTGCACAGAGAACTCAGAATGGGCTGAAAGATGCCATCCTTCACTTACATCTCAGCTCTGTCTCTTCTGCCCTCCTGTTGCTCTCAGAGATGGATGTGTAGATGAATGTTCCTGGAGCTGTGCAGGGAGCCTGGAAATGGACCAGCATCAGCAAACCTCCTTCCTATTTCAAGTGATGTGGGGATGTGGGACTGTGAATCTCTTTGGGCCCCAGGAGATGACAAAGCCCAAAGCAAGTCATTATCTCTTCTCTGTTCTGCTACGTTTGGAGAAGAAGTGTACCCAGAGGAGATGACCTCAGCTTGGGTGAGCAACAGGGCTTTGGGCTCCCTTAGAGGAAACCAAAGAACAACTCCATCTTTGACATCCACTTTTGGAGCATTTCTGAGGCAGTTACAGGTCCACAAGGGCTGTGGTTGACATTATCATGGCAGGGAGGTAATGGGGAACTTATCAATGAGAGCTGGTGCCAGGATCCATCAGCAACATCAGGCACCACAGGCACTGAACCAGCTTTCCACCCGTCTTCAATTCCGTATACTCAAACCATAGCTCACAAGTTTGGCTTCAAAGAGCCAGCAGAATATCGTGGTGACCTTGCTAACAGTGAGGTAAATGCTGTCCACTACTTCTTGTCCACGCAAACATCAATGTTCACATCACCCAAGGCTTAACTTACCCTTGGTACATCCATTCCGCTTACTCATGGTCACCCTCCTATCCTTAATCTGCCTGGAAAGGCTTTCCTGGGGATTTTGTTTCTTAAAATCCCTGGGGCCTGAGGCAGCCCCAGTCCTTGTGCTCTCCTTGATGGTGGTGTTAACCTTTTTCCACCCATTGTGCTGGGAAGTTAAGGCAGAAAGGAGAGCTTGAGGGAGAGGTGCCTGATAGTGGAAGAAAGGAGATGGGAAGGATCAGATGGAGAGTGTGATAGAAGGACTGTAATGGGCAGCAAGAGGGGGAAAGGCTTCAGGGAGACTTTACTGTGGGCTTTGAATACCTTAATGGGGGAGTGTGAGAAAGCTGAAGGGGAGTTTTGGACAAGGGCCTGTAGGGACAGAACAAGGGGAAAGGCTTTAACCTGCCTGAGGGGAGACTGAGATGAGCTCTTAGGCAGAAGCTCTTCCCTGTGAGGATGCTGAGGCGCTGGCACAGGGTGCCCAGAGAAGCTGTGGCTGCCCCATCCCTGGCAGTGTTCAAGGGCAGGTTGGACACAGGGGCTTGGAGCAAGCTGCTCTAGTGGAAGGTGTCCCTGCCTGTGGCAGGGGTTTGAGCTGGATGAGCTTTAAGGTTCTTTTTGACCCAAACCAGTCTGGGATTCTATGAAACAAACTAATAGAGCGACATCTCCAGCTCCATAAACTAAAATCTCTTGAAGAAATTAGACAGGGAAGTGTTTCATAAATCCATACACCAAGACCACAGTATGGTGGGTAATACGTGTCACAAGACTTGGACCTACTGGACAGATATCAGTCAAAAGAATTTTGTTTAGGTACTACTGCAGTTCTCCTGTTGATTTGAATTCAGGTGCTTGCTGTTTCCTTTCTCTTCTCATCACTGCTCATAGGAAAATGAAACAAAAACCCCAAGGAAATGATAAAAACTTGGTGTGGGGACAATTACTGTCTTAGTCAAGTCAGCAAAGGCAAAAATCAACATTTGGAATGGGTTTTACAGGAAGATGATAACAAGGGGCAACTGTGAGAGTAGGAATGGTTGCAGGAACTCTCTTTGCGTTGCTGAAATTCTGTTTAAGTAGCATTAGGAAAGGCAGTTGATAAAGTCATGAGAATAATCAGGGGTGAATCATGTAGACGTTCACTTGTCACCCACTCCCTCTCCTCAATGTGGGAGTAGGAGGAAGACATCTCCTTAAATCCACATATTTACAGCATATTGTTCCTGGTCTTTATTAGTGCACCTGGACATGAAGAGATTGATGCTCTGGGTGGATTTTGCTTGTTGTCAAGGCAGTCCTCAGGCTCCTGCAGAGTAGAACCCATCACCTTCTGCATGCAACAGCCCAGCCAGTGCTCACTGCCGTGGCATTCCCTCTCCATCTAGACCACATCCCTGCATGGGTAAAAAAGGAGTTGCTCTTCTCAGTGACAGAAATAGAGTAGTAAGGGGAACTTTATTTCCTGGTGTTTTATTCTGGTCATTAGTTAATTTTTTTTACCAAGTATAATATTGGGCTTCTATGGCAGGACCTCTGTTATTTACCTGATATGGGAATTTTGTGTCTACAGCCAGGGCATTCTGAATTTTGTAGATCCGTTCTCTGCAAAGATTGAAGCAGAATCATGCAATGATGCTTTTGTCATCAAACGTATTTTCAGAACCCCAAGCCTGTTTCTTGTTGCTGGAATTGACAGCTGTTCTTCCCCTGTACGTTCGACTGAGGTTCCTCTTGGGAGTTCCCCGAGTTGGATCCACCACACGCAAGACTATAGCAATCCAGACCTCCCTTAGCAATGTAGCACCAAGTCTAGGTAAACCTTTATGTATTGCAGCTGTCTCTGCTTTGGAATCTTTCTTAAACCAAAGAGGGGCTAAGAACACCAGAGTGGGGTAATTCATCAAGCAGGGATGAGCCCTCCACGTGACACTTCTCATCCAGGCTCCCTTTCCCATTAAAGCTTGGAGCAGATGATCTCTTGAGGTGAAACTTGGGTTTTCTGTGGCTCTATGATTCTATTTGTATATATTCTACATGTCTCAGCTACAATATGCAAGAAAGAAGCAAAGAACCAAGGTGTGGTGAAGGTTTTCAAGAAGCTCTCTGATATCAAAGTCTCTGTCCTGCCAAGCTCATCAGCAAGTAAGTACATCGATTCTGGCTCCCTCACTGACCACAGACAGAAGCCACTTTTCCACACACCTCTCTCTGCTGTTTTCCAGAGCACACAAAAGACATTGTTCATGACCCACGTGCTTCCCAAATAGAAGTTAATTCTCCCTCACAAGAGGTAAAGGAAAAACATTTTCCCACACCAGTGTTTTTTTGCTTCTTTCTGACCCAGACAGCTCTCAGTTACCATTGATTCTGGGCTCAGGATTGTCTTTCACTAATGGAAACTTGCCTCATGCTGTATTTATAAGTGCAAGCCACCACTTGGTGTTTCCTGGTGTGCTTTAGTGTGAGCTGGGCATGGACATGGGATGTGGGTGCTTATCTCCAGCTGGAATTCCATTTATCTCACCATTTAAGTAAAGGACACTTTAAAAGAGTGTAAAACACCACTTCAAATGAATAGGAGGACCGCTTGATATGCCCAGTTTGTCCTTAACACTGGGTAGTCTCAGCACAGTTCATCAATCTGCATTAGGAGTTATATTTTCTACTTTTCCTTAATTGAAGTGAAATCTAGTCTGAAGCTGAAGCCTGGGGAGGGATTCCCCTTGATATTCAAAGGTGCAGCTTGAGATCTTCATTCCCACCAGCTTCTTCTCTTTGAAAGGCACAAACAAATGCAATAAATCTTTTAAAACCTTTTCTGTGACTTTTTTTCAACAAGCAGATGTAAAACTACACTTCCTCTTCCCTGCCACCCCAGCAGCTTTAATAAAGAGCTCACAGGTAAGAGTGAGGAATTTTATTGGAGCTGAGGGACAAGGTCAAGAATCTGGCAAGAAAAATAGATATTTATCAGTGACAAAAGTTGTAATGGGATAAAGCTGATTGGTGTTTCCTGTGAGGAAAAGAGGCCTGGGATAATTGAGGGTAAACTCTTCCCCCAGGCTGGTGACTGCAAAGTGAAATGAAGTTTGAGGTTCCTCTCCTCTTGGTTTCCTTCCAAGGAAGATGTGATTTGGGGTGTGTATTTCTCATTCAATACTGTCATTGACTCATGTGCAGGAGTTGTGGATGAACCTATATAAAATGATGAGTATTAGTGGAAAATCCCATTTTTTTCATGCTCCAAAGGCTTTCTCACTTTAGATGAACTGTGTGTCCTAGATGATACAACTCTTTTATGTTACCATCTGCTGAGCAATCTCCTCCCACAGTTGACCAGAGCCGTCTTCACCTCCCTGTTCCTCAGGCTATAAATGAATGGGTTGAGCATGGGGGTGAGCAAAGCATAGAAGATGGAGGCCACCTTATCCAGGCTCCTGTGGCTTGATGGAGGTTGTAGGTACATGAAGAATGCTGTCCCAAAGTACATGGAAACAGCCGCCAAATGGGAGGTGCAGGTACGAAAGGCTCTGGCCCTGCTCTCTGCTGAGCACGTCCTCAGCACAGTGCGGATGATAGAGATGTAGGAGAGCAAAATGAGCACGCTCGTGCCCACCACATTGATGGTGAGAAAGGCAAAGATGACCATCTCACTGCTGTAGTTATTAGGGCAGAGGAGTTTAAGCACAGGTACGATGTCACAGAGGAAGTGGTCAATGTGTTTGGGTCCACAGAAGGAACCTCCAAACAGGCACCATGTGCAGATGGTAGCAGTGAGGAAGGCGAATAGGTAGGATGATGCTACCAGCTGCCAGCAGACACGTCTGGAGATGATGGTCACATAAAACAGGGGCTGGCAGATGGCAACGTGCCGGTCGTAGGCCATCATGGCCAGGAGGTGACACTCGGCACTGCCAAAGAAAATAAAAGTGAGGAACTGCATCATGCAGCCAGAGAAAGAAATGGTTCTGTCCTCTGATAACAGGTCTGCCAGCATCCTGGGGGAGATGACTGTGGAACAGCAGATGTCAGTGAAGGCAAAATGGGTGAGGAAAAAGTACATGGGGGTGTGGAGGCTGGGAGACACCAGCACCAATGTGACAATGCCAACGTTCCCCACCAGAGTGACAATGTAAATCACTAGAAACAAGACAAAAAGAGGAGTCTGCAGACATGGGCTGTCTGTAATTCCCAACAGGATAAATGTAGTCTGCGTGTGATTTCCTGCCATGACCAGATGTTCCCTGCTGAGGCAAAAGGAAAAGAAACATCAAACTGATCAAAAATGGACAAATTCAGATTTGGACCATATCTAACTCCAATCAGTGACCATTTTAACTGCCATAGAATAACTGCAAATAGAATTTTCCAATGTATTTTCTAACCAAAATTATATCTATTTTGTGTTTTTCAGGTAAGGTGTTTAGAAAAGAACAGGGAGCTTCTTGAAGCAAAAAAGGGCATTTTTGTTTTTCTGTGCTGGAATAGTTAAAACTCTGGAGTTACTCAAGCACACGTGTTTTCAGGTTTGAGCAAAGATTCAGATCTATATTCACCTTCATTTTGAATGCATAGGATTGCATGTAATCGTGGAGCAAGAGAAATTCTCAGTCGCAGTGAAAGCCCAGCTTCCACATGCATGAACTCCAGACATTTTCCCTTGGCTTTTATCATTCCAGTCACCAAATCACATTTACTAAACTATTTGAGATCGTTTACATTAAATAACATGAACATTGGTAAATTCATGAATTATTCCCTTCTGAGTTACAACAGGCATTAAGTTTCTTGCTTTAAAAAGGTATTTAGGTTCTAACAGGCTGATTCCAAAGGCTCATTTGTTAGTGATTATGTTCTGCTGACAACCTGAACTGTTGCATTTCTGTATAACAGAATAAGAGTCATCCTCATTTAATTCTTGAATAAATCAGTGCATCTTGCTTTAGCTGCCTATGCAAAAGAAACACAACCTGCACCAACCTTACTCCCTCTTATAAAGAAAACACACACTGGTAAGGCTGTTTTCTGACACACCTTTACCAAAGAAGACACTAGAACATGCAGACACAAGCCCACTGCCTCAATGCAGGTGAGGCTCTGCTTTGTGTTGGTGTTACCTCCTGTGCCTTCCCTCTGCCACCGAGTGATGGGAGCCAAGGGTTTATCCCCAACGCAGCAGAGAACATCTACGTGCCGGCATCAGCTCTGTTAAGCACCTGATGTGAAGAGAGGTGAGCTCCTGCCAGACTCCAAGAGCCCAGCTTGTGGTGCTGGGGCTGTAAATACAGTTGCATGTGCTCTCCTGGGAGGAAGCCTCCAGGGCTGCTCATGATTTACCACAGGAAAACAAAGAGAAGGAAAAGCAAAGGGTGTGAAATCACCTCTGAAAGGCATTGTGGTGCTTGGGCATCTGAGAGACATGGAGTGGGTGAGCCAAGCCTGAGCACAGCTGCACAGCAGCAGTGATGAGCAGCTCATAGGATGCTTCTGACATACTTGTGGACCATGCAAATGTTTTGGTCTGACCATACTGACACAAGGAAAATGGGTTTGGAGACATTCCAGATCTTGCACACGGTCCTCAAATGGGACATGAAGAACAAGTGACTCCATCTCTGGAGCTGCTGATGTCCCTCTGTGGAGGGTGAACCCAGTTTTCCAGCCCCAGTGGGGTTACCCACATGTAGTGCCTGGATGTCCAGTGGCTGAGCTGGTGCCTCTGGACTTCCACTGTATTCAAGGATGAAAAACTGGCGTGTTGAGGCAGGGAGGAATTGTCCCAGGGTGAACTAACAGGCCTTTATCCCCCTGACCAGCCTCAGCTGGGGCTCCATCCCCACCCTCCTCCTATTGTTCCCCCATCTCTATTTAAGCTCAGAACAGGCAGATTGAGCTTTACTAGAGGAGTTCTGGTTTCCAGTTTAGTAGGAGTTCAGCACACCTATGCAATCTTTTGGTGGTCACCTAGGGTTTCTCATCTGTCTTGCTCACAATTTTTTCACCTGATCCCAAAAAAGGGACTGACTCGACCTGACTTGGTTTGGTCTTGAATCTGCCTCCTCATCACCAGCTTTCCTGATGCTCTGGAGCTGTGGTTGAACTTGGCCCAGGTCTGTGTTCCTGCCCTGCTTGTCTTGCTCAGGTACCGTGGGATGGTCCCTGCACACCAGGGTGTTCTCCTTTGGTTCTTCAGCAGATTGGCAACACTTTGGTTTGGAAGTATCTTTGGGATGATGTTTATCTGCTGGTTTTGTGACAGAGGACACCAGAGCTTCAGTGACACCAGGGACTTTGGTTTCCCCAACCTCTTCCTTAGGCTTCCAGGCTTGCTTTGGAACCATTTCTAGGTCTTGCTTTCTTCCTATGACTGGTTTGTGCAAAAAGACCACAGATAATCTGATTTATCTACACTCTTTTATTGCCCTTAGTGGTTATTTTTTTTTTCCCCGTGTCTTGGTCTTTTCTGATCTACACTTGACATTAGAACCTGGCTCCTTGCTAGCCCTGTCAAAAATATCTTCCAAAGCTGTCAGCATCTCCAGGTGATAGCTTCAAACCTGCATTGTGACATCTTTCAAACTGCAAACTCCAGCACCTCACTGCACACCATGGGGCAGGATGAAGGATGCTGGGGCTCTGCAGGAAACAAGGGACATTCTCCTATGGATGCTGATGGCTTCTGCCCCTGGTGGTGCCCTGGTGATGGAGGCACTGGGCAAGGGCTGAAATCCCCCCTTGCTCGGCATGGAGCTGGATCCATCTGGGACTCAGCTTTCACTTCTTTGGGATCAGTGCCTAAATCCTTCTTACGTCCATCATAGAGGAGAGGAGAGCCTCTGCCCTCCATGTGCTGCAGGGTGGCCACGAGGGCTGTGTGAGCAGTGAGAGGATTTGGGACCAGGACAGATGCAAAGCAAGGAGGATCATATCTGTGCACATCTCCCCTGTATCCATCACATCTCTACACATTCATACACATATCCCATCCCCATGCTGCTGCTGAGAAGGCAGGTTTGGAGATCACCCTGGTGGAGAGCACCCTCAGGAGGCTTCCTCACCTCTGAGCACAAAGGTTTCCTGGGTGAGTACCAGAAGCTTTCCTGTACGGGACATTCAGGGTGCTCCCCATTGCTGAGATGAGGCAGCTCCAAAAGATGACTTTTTTCCCCCAAAACATGTGTGCAAGAAGAAATTGCTGAGCTCTGGGGATTGCCCATTTCTATTGGAGACTCAAGGAACAGGTTAAAGAACCATGAAAAGTTTTTAGATCTGACAAATTGTGTCAGGAGGGAGAGGAAACCTATATTAACCATTGTGTAAGGTTGCATAGGATCATAGTATGTCTTGTGTTGGAAGAGAGCTTAAATCTCACTCAGTTCCAAGCCCCTGTGATGGCCAGGGACACCTTCCACTAGAGCAGGTTGCCCTGTCCAACCTGCACTTTCCATAGGTCAGGAATTCGTTCCAGTTAGGAAGAAACCCAAGGAAAGAGGGAAGAAGCGGGTGGTTGGCCAATGCCCATGAGAGGATGAAGGATCAACTGTGCACTGTGAAAGCACCACGTTTCTCTGGGTTCCAGGTGGAGCCGGATGGTCTCCAAGCCCCTGCCTCAGCAGTAACGCAGCCAATGAAGTGCAGCACTAATGTAAAGCTACTCAGGTGAGTGGAACCTGCCCACTGCTTTCCACAGAGGTCATTGCTCAACATCCAGAAGTGAGCCAGAGGAGCAGGCACCACATTGTGCCATGGTGTTTAACTGCTTGAGCACCCCTTTGTTCTACCTGTGCTGGCACAGGACTTTCACCAACCTGTTCCTCATTGAGCTCTGCCTGAACTCTCCCTTTCCATCCTGCAGGACTGTCTCTGAGCAGCTCCCACCACACAGAGGCTTTTCCACCTGGGACATCCCTGCCTCTTGGAGAAGAAACCTCCAGCCAGGAGCTCACCCACAAAGCACCATCCAGCCCATGGCACAAAGCAATTGCACCCAAGGTGACCGAGTTCAGCCTGGCAGGCTTCACACAGGACCCGGTGACTCAGCTCAACTTGTTCCTGCTCTTCCTGCTCACCTACCTTGTCACCATCGTGGGCAACCTGGGCATCATCATCTTAATCAGGGCCAGCCCCCACCTCCACTCCCCCATGTATTATTTCCTGGGCAACCTGGCCTTTGTAGACCTCTGTTTCTCCAGCATCATCAGCCCCAAGATGTTGGTTGACTTGATGTCAGAGAAGAAGAGCATTGCTTATGCTGGCTGTGTGGCTTAGGTCTTCATCTATGATATCTTTGGGATGACTGAGTACTTCCTGCTGGCTTCGATGGCCTATGACCGTTACGTGGCCATTTGCCATCCCCTGCTGTACCCCCTTGTCATGTCCCCAAAGTGCTGTTTCCAGATGGTGACTGGCTCGTACCTCGTGGGGCTGACCAATGGCGTGGGACAGACCATCAGCATTTCCAAGGAATCTCTCTCCACTGCTCCTCACCTTTGCTTACCATTGCCCCGTTGGCAGCAATAGAAGCCATGATCTCCATGGCAGCCTGACCACAACAGAGCACAGGAGCTGTGGTGTTGTTCATCAGCCTTCAGACCTCCTACGTGGCAGCCCACGGCAGCCTGGAGCAATGGCATTGCCGCCCTGATGTCTCTCCTGTTGCTTTCCTTCACAGAGAGCTGATGGGTGATGGACACACATTGCATACATAAACCACCCCAAAATACTCCACTGTGTGCATTACCTCAGCCCATGGAGCTGCAGCCTCTGCCAGGACCGTGGTGAAACCTGGAGCCATGGCTGAGCCTTAGGGCTATCCTAAAGAACCACAATAACCTAGGCTGGAGGGAGAAGGTCCATGGCTGGATTCAGTTAAGTCAGGATCAAAGTGTTTGCTGATTTCTTAACAACACACAACTCACAGGCACCCAGGGTCAATCAGCTGAATCCTGCTTTGTTCCCAAAGCTTCCTGATAACTCCCTGGTTATTATTTAACCCAGATGACAGTTGTTTTCCTCCTGAGCCTTGGGGACAAGCAGGGGCAGAGGTTTCACACCCTCCCTGGCCCCTATGTCAGTGTTTGACTGCTCTTACAGTGGGGTTTTCCCCCTCCCTCTGTTTCTAACTGGAATTTCCCATGCTGCAAATTCACAATAGGAAATCTCAGATTTACCCTCATCTGCAAGATAAAGCACATGGAGAACTTGGCAGGAGGCATCAAGCCAAAAAGAATGGGACACCATTAATTCTTGCATGCATCCTTTCTCTGTCCCTGACATCATTGAATCATGGAATGGTTTGGCTTGGAAGGGAGCTTAAAGCTCCTCCAGCTCCAACCCCAACCCCTTCCACTGGAGCAGCTTGCTCCAAGCCCCTGTGTCCAACCTGGCCTTGAGCACTGCCAGGGATGGGGCAGCCACAGCTTCTCTGGGCATCCTGTGCCAGCGCCTCAGCACCCTCCCAGGGAAGAGCTTCTGCCTCAGAGCTCAGCTCAGTCTCCCCTCAGGCAGGTTCAAGCCATTCCCCTTGGCCTGTCCCTACAGGCCCTGATGAAGAGTCCCTCTCTTATTCTCTCTGAATAAGTTGCTTCACATGTTGTGTTCTCTTTTCTTGAGGGACTTGTCCAAATGTCTCTATTTTTCATGAAAACTCCATCAGAAACTTTGATTAAAAGCTTAGAAAGTGAGCATTTCTCTTCACACCAACTTAAATTAGATTTTGACTGGTTGCCATTGCTTTCATTCATTATTCATCACAGTTCTTTGCAGAAGACCACGGTTTCCAAAGGTGCTTATTTTAAACCACAAATTTATTCACTTTGTCATTGTACAAGTACATGTTCTTCCAGCAATTGTACAGTTCATTAAATAGAAATGGTGTGTTTGGATTAAATGTTAAAACCCCTCCATCTACTGTTTCATTTAGAGCATCTTCCCCCTCAATAATGCGATGACATACAGAAGGGGATGTGACATGGTCAAATCCACAAAGCACAGACCTGGTACTGAGCATCCAGAAAGGAAAAGATGTAAGGACCACACATCCCAGGAAGATTTTAGTTGGGACACACTTCTGGCCACATGCTAACCTATGTGTGCCTGTCACAAGTCCTTAGCACTGCTCCAGCTCAGTTACATGGGATAAATGTATTGGATGCTCACATCAGGTATCACAGAGTCCCAGAGTGGTTTGTGTTGGAAGGGACATTAAAGCTCATCCAGTCCAACCCCTGCCATGGGCAGGGACACCTTCCACCAGAGCAGCTTGCTCCAAGCCCCTGTGTCCAACCTGGCCTTGAACACTGCCAGGGATGGGGCAGCCACAGCTTCTCTGGGCACCCTGTGCCAGTGCCTCAGCACCCTCCAGTGAAGAACTTCTGCCTAAGAGCTCATCTCAGTCTCCCCTCGGGCAGGTTCAAGCCATTCCCCTTGACCTGGCCCTACAGGCCCTTGTCCAAAGCCCTCCTGCAGGCTTTTTGTAGCCCCCTTCAGACACTGGAAACTGCTCTGAAGTCTCCACACAGCTTCTCTTCTCCAGGCTGCACAGACCCAATGTTCTCAGCTTGGCTCCATACAGGAGCTGCTCCAGCCCCTGAGCATCCTTCTTGCATCTCTGGACTTGCTCCAGCAGCTCCACGTCCACTTTGTGCTGAGGACACCAGAGCTGTATCAAATCCTCTTGACCTTCCCCCAGTTCATCATTGAGGAAATGCTTATAAAGCAGGCAATGGAGACAGTGGTCAGTGCCTTATGTGAAGTCTGAGCCCCCTTTTTGTGGGCACTAATTTCATTTAGCTCAATTTAAACACAAAACACCATGGTGCTGTCTCAGTCCTGCTATTAAATACCTGATACTTATTTGGATGAATTACTGAAGGCTCAGGCCTTGCTTAAAACAACCTGAAGCTGTTTGAAGAGAACCATTCGTTGTGCTGGTTCTCCATACCACTGCACCAGTAGTGAGCTATAATGACCAATAATGGCCAGTAATGCTCAATTCCATAATCACATATTCCACATATTCCTTCCTTACCTCCACAGTACTGAAGAGCTCCAAATGTGCTTTCAAACCCTGCAGAGATGTGGCAGCAGCTTTCGCTCCCACAGCCTCCTCAGAGCCCCCTTCACCTCCTTGTTCCTCAGGCTGTAGATGAGGGGGTTGAGGGTTGGGGTGAGGATGCAGTAACACACCGACACCAGCTTTCCCTGATCCCATGAGGATGCCTCATGAGGCTGGATGTAGGTGAGGATTCCGGGTGCGTAGAAGATGGTGATGGCAGCCAAGTGGGAGGCGCAGGTAGAGAAGACCTTCAGCCTCCTCGTGGCCAAAGGGATCTGCAGGACGGTGTGGAGGATGTAGGTGTAGGACACCAGGATCATCAGGAGAGAGACCATGGCATTAAACACAGTGTTGTAAAAAAGCAAGACCTCATTTGTGCTTGTGTCTGAGCAGGAGAGCTGCAGGAGGGTGGGCAGCTCACAGAAGAAGTGGTTGATGCTCCTGGCCTGACAGAAGGACAACCTCCCTGCCAGCGTGATGTGCACCAGGGAGGTGACGAACCCGATGGTGTACACCAGCACCATCATGCCATAGCAACGCGCCCTGGTCATGGTAGTGGTGTAGAGCAGGGGCTTGCACACAGCCGTGTATCTGTCGTAAGCCATTACCCCATAGAGAAAGCTCTCACAGGTAGCCAGAGCCACGAAAATATACATCTGGGCAAAGCAACCCCAAAAGGAGATGTGGCTTCTCCCCAGCAGGAAGGTCTCCAGAGCTTTTGGGATGATAGCAGAGGAAAGGCAAACATCCATGCAAGATAAATGGGTCAGGAAGAAGTACATGGGGATGTGGAGGTGGGGGTCAGTGTTGATCAGCAGGATCATCGTCAGGTTCCCCAGCACCATGAAAACATAGAGGGATAAGAAGATTGTGAAGATGGTGGTTTGTAGCTCTGGGGCATCAGAGAAACCCAAGAGGATGAAGCTGGAGAAAACAGTGAGGTTTCCTGTATCCGTCATTTCAACAAGTTGATGGATCTGGATGGAAATGAAAGGAATCAGTGAAATAAACCCCTGCGAGAGAAATAATGTGGAAGTTTAGTTGGAGTTTAATCCACAAAGTAAATGCAACGGAAAACGGTGTATTTGTAATGCTGTATTTATGTCGGCAGCCTAAGATCTGAAGTCAGAGAAGTGAAGGAGCTCATTACAGAGCCTGAAATTAAAAGAGAATAATTCTACAATGATTGATCTACACTGCACAACTGATACACTGAAGAACATCGTGTCTATCAAAGTATAATACAATACAAATATATACATCTCAAAATGTGGAAAACAGAAAAGATTTTGTATTTTCTTCGCTGATTTCTGGGAATTTTAAGGATTTTTGATTTTTTTTTTGTATTTTCTTTGTTTCTGGGAATTTTAAGGAATACTTTTCTCTCTCTTTTGTATATTTCCAACTGGATGAGTGCTCTTCTGTAGCTTCATTAGTTGGGGAGCATCCTTTTCATCACAACACAAAGACAAGTACTTGAAATTTTCTTTCATTTAAGTTCTAAGCTTATTTGCTTTTGAAGAACCCCCACCCTGCATAAGGTTAAGGGAAAGCAGTGGTCTTGGCTCCAGCAGAGCTTTGCTTTGATTGCATTGAGCGTGCTATGAGCAACCCAAATATGCACCTGAAGGTGTTAAATATATGATATATAAACCAAAATTTTAAAGCTTTAGCTTGGATATTCTCATCTCTGCCCTTCAATACCTCTGCATATGAATTATCTAATGGAACATCCATCTATGAATGGCTACATAGCTGCTAAAATAACCCTGAATCACTTGTGCATGGGGTCAGGAATGTGGGGGGTTTTTGAAGCAAACCCACTAGTCATACTAGGGCACTTTTATTCACAGCATGGGCTATCATGGAATGGTTTGGGTCGAAGGGAAATTAAAACTCACCCAGTCCCAACCCACTGCCATGGGCAGGGACCCCTTCCACTGGAGCAGCTTGCTCCAAGCCCCTGTGTCCAACCTGGCCTTGAACACTGCCAGGGATGGGGCAGCCACAGCTTCTCTGGGCACCCTGTGCCAGCACCGCAGCACCCTCACAGGGAAGAGCTTCTGCCTTATCTCCAACCTGAATTTCCCTTGTTTTAGTTTAAACCCATCACCCCTTGCCCTATCGCTACAGTCCCTGAAGAAGAGTGAAATTCAACATGCCATCAAGCATGGGAGAGGCAGCAGGACCAGGGTCAAACTGGACCCACCACCCATCAAACCCTTTTGTACCTGCTTGGTTAAAGAGGAAGGTGGTGGTGGATGCGGTGCCTGCAGCTCATCCTGGAGCCCATGCGATGGGTTGAAGGAGAGATGCCTGGGAGCAGGATGCTCCAGGCTGGCTGGTGGAGGGGTTTTATCTCACAGGAGGCATTACCTCAGAGGCTTGTGTTGTGCAAACTGTTCTCCCAAAGGACCCTCCTCCATCAGATAATTAGTTTGACTGGATCAGCAAAACAACCTCTCAAGTCCTCTCCCCCCAAACTCCTTCTGGCTGCATCAACACCTCCAAGACCAGTTCTCCTGCAGAGACCTACCCAGGACAGCAGGCCCAGGACAGTTTGCTCTGTCTTTCCCCATCTATCACACACCTCTTCCTTTCAGTGTTTCCCGAGGAAGCCCTTTACATCCACAGAGATCATCTAATATTGCATTGAAGGGAGCTGAAAACAAGCACAACAAAGCATCCTCTGTGTGAATGGTTTGCACTGGTCATGGGGAGTCCTTTCCATCACATGCATTTATTTCCATACACTTTACTAGTGATTGTACAACACTTTGGTCATTGTCATTGGCATTGGCTAAATACATGGCTGCTTTTCAGATATAGCAGGATGAAGTCAGATTTCCCAGCCTTCATCTGAAGAATCCTGAGTGCTGCTGTGTCCTGAATGCTTCTCCTAGATGAAGAGACATTATAAAACCCTTGGTAGATAACTGATAACCTTGTCCCAGACATTTAGAAAAGACAAAGGATGGGGCAATCAGGGGAGAAAACTGAGCTATGAAAGTGTGTGAAAGGAAGGAGAAGTACACAGGTGGCTTTAGATGTTTTCAATGTCAATGTTTTTTTTCTGCTGGAAGGCACCAGACTGACAGTCCAGGAGATGGACTGGAGGAGGACAGAAAAGGATTTCTGAGTGGTTTTGAATGTCTTTCTTCCCCATTGTGTACTGGGCTAAAACCAAGGCTTGTGACATGGGAAAAGCAATATAACAGAGGGAGAAATAACCCTCAATCAAATTTAGAAAAGAAGAAAAATATATAATTCCAAGATTATTGAAAAGATCTACATGAATTCAAAAAGAGACACTGAGAATACCTGGGTGCGCTTGTGCAGGGTGAAAAATGCAGCTTGAAGTCCCAGATGCAGACATGTGTGTACTGCACTTGCTCCATCAGCTTCGTCAGGATACCCAGGCCAGCAGCACCTTGGCTGTTCAAGAGGAAGCCCCCTGATCCTCCCTCCTACCTGCACTCAGGCTCTTTACACCCCTACTTAAATTTTCAGCAGAGCAGAGGCTCAGATATGACTTGTCCCCATTTAGCACAAGGGCTTTGTTGACCAACAGACTGTCAGAGCTTTATTTCTTAGAATCCCAGCCTGGTTTGTGTTGGAAGGGACCTTAAAGCTCCTCCAGTTCCAGCCCCTGCCACGGGCAGGGACCCCTTCCACTGGAGCAGCTTGCTCCAAGCCCCGTGTCCAACTTGGCCTTGAGCACTGCCAGGGATGGGGCAGCCACAGCTTCTCTGGGCACCCTGTGCCAGTGCCTCAGCACCCTCCCAGGGAAGAGCTTCTGCCTAAGAGCTCAGCTCAGTCTCCCCTCGGGCAGGTTCAAGCCATTCCCCTTGGCCTGTCCCTACAGGTCCTTGTCCAAAGCCCCTCTCCAGGTCTCTTGTAGCCCCCATAAGGTACTGAAAGGCCACAATAAGGTCTCTCTGGTGCCTTCTACAACAATATTCAATGACTTTATGTCCAGCTGCTCTCTCCTTCACCATCACCAAGTGTTTAAACAGGAACATGAGCTCTTAGTGTCTTGAAAACACAAGTCTGTGGCTACAACCCTATCGCTCTGCTCATTGTGGCTTCACATTGGAGCTGCTGCTATCAAACCCCAAAGCTTTTTGCTCCTTGTTGTGTGTGTTTAAGGAAACCAGTGGTTTGCTGTGTCTAAGGGCTGCCACTGCCTTCAATGGGGTTATCCTCTGACCAGGAGAGCAGAGCAAACACCAGGTGAGGTTCCAGGAAGCAGAAGCAGCAGCCAGCATTGCAATGCATCTTCCTGCTGGGTCATGATGAGCAGGCAATGAGGTGCCTGGCTTCTGGCATTCCTGCTGAGGAGCTCCTAATGGCTTTAGCTCCCCACTCTCAGGTGGAGCTGCTTTCATTGTGGTTAAATGTGGTTTAAAGGCAGCTGAGCAAATGCTGGGTAGGAGCTACCTCCCCTTCTTTGGGTACTTAGAGACTGGATTTAGGAATCACCTCAAATGTCCTTAGGGAAGCACTTATCTCCTTACATTTGAATGCACCATGTCACCCCTATGTGTTTACTGGGTCCATCAGCTCCCTTCAGTGTTGAGGGAGATTTGGTGGGGTTCATGCCTCTCACTGCAAGGCAGACACCTCCATTGCTCCAGCTGAAGAGATCTGAATGAGCTCTGCTGATTGCATTGGCCTGAGTCTCATTAGCTGTAATGGGACCTTGGCTCATAAACAGGTAAGGAGGGACACTCATTTTGGCTTTTATAATGAGCTGTAGTCAAGAGAGGCTGAAAGGAGTTTTCTTTAGTGTTCCTGCAATGTTTTCTTTAGTGGGTGGTTTAAAATAGGTCAGGAAACGAGTGATATATAATTTTTTTCTTTTTGATTGAAAAGGAATTGAAGACTTGGGATTCAAATGTGTAGATTCTACATTGAGGATGTGATTCCTCTTCTGTGTGTGGAGTGTTGATATATGGGACAAAACTGGAATGTGGAGTACCAAGCTCTTCTCTCCAGACTACCTGGAAACCTAGCTACCTTAGTTTTTGTTGGTGTAGAAATGAAAAGGAGAATCTCAGTTTGGATTTGCTCCCTTTTAAATCTGTTGGCCAAGTTATTTTCTTTTGTTTTTGAAAGAGAATTGGGTGATTTCAGAATGGCTTCTTTTAGGTACTGTTACTGCCTTAGAGCAAAGAACCCTTCTGAGGTCGTGGTGGAAGAAGCAGGGAGATCTTCTTCAAGCGCTGGTGAGTTTATAGCCCTGAGGCTCAGCCATGGATCCAGGTTACCATGGCCCTGGCAGAGACTGCAGCATTATGGGCTGGGGTAATGCACACATTGGCACGTTTTGGTGGATTTTCATGTATATATTGGTTTTCCACCACAAATCAACTCTCTGTGCAGGAAGGCAGCAGTAGAGACATCAGGGCAGGCAATGCCATTGGTGCAGGCTGCTATGGGCTACCACATATCAAGTCTGAAGGCTGATGAGCAGCACAATAGCTCCTATGATCTTTTCTGGTCAGGATGCCATGGAGATCATTACTGTGTACAGGGAGATGGCAAGCAAAGGTGTGGAGCAGTGGACAGTGGTTTTCTTGATAGGGTCTGCACTTTGAGTATTCATCACTACTACATCTTGAAGTTCTCTCAAAGTGCCTTCATTCATTCCAGAGGTCACACAAGTACCATATTTAACTTAAGGTCTTTGCTGTCTGAAATGCAATGAGGTGAATAGTGCTGGAAATCTTTTAATGAGGTTTGAGAATCAAAACCTAAAATAACTTCCTGCACATTGTGCCAGTTATTTCCTGTCCTCTCTATTTATCTTGTGTTTGTATCCTTTTCTTATGGCCCTTACTGACTGTCTAGAAATGGAGTTTCATTTACTGCAACAGTAGAATTCACTCTCTCTTTATTCTGATTTGCCAAGCGAAAGTCATGCAAAACAAAACACAGCTCGTACCTTGAGCGCAGGGAATTATAAAAGATTTTGTAATGTTCTTATTTGCATATGCAGGAGGTGATATCAAAGCAGCCAGTGCATCATGGAAGCTAAGACTCCCCCAGCAAATGTTGCCCATCTGAGATACTTAATAAACAGCTGAGCATTTCCCCACATCTCCATTCTACCTGGCCCTAAACTTACAACATTCAATATCACTTTATTTTCAAGAATCTCCTCAAAGCCTCCTTCACCTCCTTATTCCTCAGGCTGTAGATCAAGGGGTTCAACATGGGAGGCACCACGGTGTAGAGCACCACAGCCCATTTGTCTCCTACTCTTGAGCTGTTTGAGCTGGGGTTTAAGTATGTGAAGAAGGATGCCCCACAGAAGATGCTGACAGTGGTGAGGTGGGAGGTGCAGGTGGAGAAGGCTTTGCGCTTGCCCTCGGCTGAATTGATGCTCAGGATGGTGGCGATGATGGCAACGTAGGAGAGCAGGGTAACCAGGCTGCTGGACACACCAAAGAGAGATGCTGCAGTGGTCAGGATGATGTGGCTGAGGGTGGTGTCAGAGGTGGAGAGTGAGATGAGAGGGGAAATGTCACAGAAGAAGAGGTTGATGGTGCTGGAGCTGCAGAAGGACAGGGTGGACATGCTGATGGTCTGTCCCACACCATTGGTCAGCCCCACGAAGTACGAGGCAGCCACCAGCTGGAAACAGCACTTTGGGGACATGACAAGGGGGTACAGCAGGGGATGGCAAATGGCCACGTAACGGTCATAGGCCATCGAAGCCAGCAGGAAGTATTCAGTTATCCCAAAGAGATCAAAGAGGAAGACCTGAGCCACACACCCAGCATAAGCAATGCTCTTCTTCTCTGACATCAAGTCAACCAACATCTTGGGGGTGATGATGGTGGAAGAACAGAGGTCTACAAAGGCCAGGTTGCCCAGGAAATAATACATGGGGGAGAGGAGGTGGGGGCTGGCCCTGATTAAGATGATGATGCCCAGGTTGCCCACAGTGGTGACAAGGTAGGTGAGCAGGAAGAGCAGGAACAAGTAGACCTGAGTCACCGGGTCCTCTGTGAACCCTGCCAGGCTGAACTCGGTCACTTGGGTGCAATTGCTTTGTGCCATGGGCTGGATGGTGCTTTGTGTGTGAGCTCCTGGCTGGAGGTTTCTTCTCCAAGAGGCAGGGATGTCCCAGGTGGAAAAGCCTCTGTGTTGGGAGCTGCTCAGAGACAGTCCTGCAGGATGGAAAGGGAGAGTTCAGGCACAGCTCAATGAGGGACAGGTTGGTGAAAGTCGTGTGCCAGCACAGGTAGAACAAAGGGGTGCTCAAGCAGTTAAACACCATGGCACAACGCGGTGCCTGCTCCTCTGGCTCACTTCTGGATGTTGAGCAATGACCCCTGTGGAAATCAGTGGGGAGGTTCCACTCACCCGAGTAGCTTTACCTTAGTGCTGCACTTCATCGCCTGTGTTAGTGCTGAGCCTGGGGCTTGGAGATCATTCGTCTCAACCTGGAACACAGAGAAGCGTGGTGCTTTCACAGCGCAGAGCTGATCCTTCATGCTCTCCTAGGAATTTGTCAAGCACCAGTTCCTTCCCTCTTTGCTGGGGCTTCTTCCTAACTAGACACTGGAAGGAATTCCTGACCTATGGAAAGTGCAGGCTGGACAGGGCTTAGAGTAACCAGCTCTAGTAGAAAATGTCCCTGCCCATGGCAGGGGGTTAGAACTGCATGAGCTTTAAGGTCCCTGCCAGTCCAAACTATGCTCTTATGCAAGCTTACATAGATGTTTATAGTGGTTTCCCCTCCCTCCTGAGAACGCTCTCAACCAGGGTGTTCCCCAAACCTGCCTTCTCCGCAGCTACATGGGGAGGACACAACAAAGCAGCTCCCTGGGAAGCCCAGAGCATCATCAAGAAGCCCAGGACCCTGCAGTAGGGCAGGAGATGAAGACAGGAGCTGCTGCTTGTTGGCAAGAGAGAACCACAGGAGGTTAAGATAACCACAGGAGGTTCTGAGAACCACAGGCGCACACTGTCCTTACAAAGAGAGCTCAGCTTAGCCTGGAAGATGCTGCCCCTCACTTACATCTCAGCTCTGTCTCTGCTGCCCTCCTCATGCTCTCGGAGATGGATGTGAAGATGAACGTGCCTGGAGCTGTGCAGGGAGCCTGGGAATGAACCAGCATCAGCAAACCCCCTTCCTATTTCAAGTGATGTGGGGATGTGGGGACTGTGAATCTCTTTGGGCCACAAGAGAGTGACAAAGCCCAAAGGAGGTCATTATCTCTTCTCTGTGCTGATTAGTTTGGAGAAGAAGTTTACCCAGAGGAGATGACCTCAGTTTAAGCAAGCAACCAGGGCTTTGGGCTCCCTTAGAGCAAAGCACAGAACAAGCCCAGCTTTGACATCCACATTTGGAGCATTTCTGAGGCATGATGGCACTCACCTTCTTCTACCCATCGTGCTGGAAGCACAAGAGAGAAAGGAGAGCCTGAGGGAGCAGTGCCTGAAAGGGGAAGGAAGGAGACGGGGAGGGACAGTGAGGAGTGTGGTAAAGGACTGAAATGGGCAGCACCAGGGGAAAAGGGCTTCAGAGAGATGTTATTGTGGCCTTTCATTACCATAAGGGGCACTGCAGGAAACCTGGAGAGGGGCTTGGGACAAGGGCCTGTAGGGACAGGCCAAGGGGAATGGCTTGAACCTGCCCGAGGGGAGACTGAGATGAGCTCTTAGGCAGAAGCTCTTCCCCGGGAGGGTGCTGAGGCGCTGGCACAGGGTGCCCAGAGAAGCTGTGGCTGCCCCATCCCTGGCAGTGCTCAAGGCCAGGTTGGACACAGGGACTTGGAGCAAGCTGCTCCAGTGGAAGGGGTCCCTGCCTGTGGCAGGGGTTGGAGCTGGAGGAGCTTTAAGCTCCCTTCCAACCCAAACCAGGCTGGGATTCTATGATCCAGGCCCATGAATTTGTCCTTAATACCCAAACATGCCAACACAGTGACCCAGTGACCCTCCAGCTCACTGGCTTTGGGCATGAGTCATCTCTGTCAAGCAAGGCAGCTGATGAACCCTGGAAGGGTGCTTGGTCCCCAAGGACCACTTCTTGCTTTGGCAAAGTGAGCAGCATCACTTGTGATGGAAATAGCTCTGACTGCTTGTGTTGTGAAAGCCTGGATCTCGGGCCTGCTGGAGGGCTTTCTGTGCCCATGCAAGCTTGGTCCTACTCTCTCTTTAAAGACACATCCCTGTCTTCATGACATGTGCAGATCATGTGGTTCTTGCTAATGGGGTGCTTTGTCCCTTCCTGCTTTTGGCCCCTAATAAAGGAAGCTGGGGAAGCTCATTGCATTTCTCTTCACTTTTCAACCTCCTCAAGGACACTTCATACATTGAATTTCTTGTTATTAGTTGCCTTGGGATGGATTTATTTGTGTCTCTCTTTAGTTCTTTACCTGTTAAAAATGTTCTTAAGCTGTTAAACTGAGGCAAGTTGAAGTCCACTACATCCATCCTCCATGTCTGCCTGGCTTTCATAAATGTGATTTTCCTACCATTATGAATTTGGGATTGGAGAATAAGCATGGGAATGGGGTCACCTGACTCAACATCTAAAATTCATTGCCTAGTTATGAGCCAGTCAGGTCCCTTCTAGAATGGATAGAAATAAGAGAATGTTTTATCACATCCTAGGACAGCTGGTGAGGATGGATGTGGTCCAGAGCAGGTCTGAACATCAGAAGGACTTGCACTGTGCACCCTCTCTCCATGGTATGTGCATCCCAGAATAGCTTTCTCTGGATTAAACTAATTCCAGTCAGGATGTGAAGGCCTCCTGGAGGTCAAACTGCATCAGCTGCCCCCCTCAAACCTATTTTCAGTTTGTTTTAATCCAAAAGACAGGACAAGAGGAAACGGCCTCAAGCTGCCCCAGGGCAGGTTTAGATGGAGCTGAGGAACAATTCCTGCCCCAGAGGGTGCTCAGGCATTGGAACAGGCTGCCCAGGGCAGGATCCCCGGGCACTTGATGTGGGAACTTTGGGTCTACAAGCAAGGGTTGCTGCATTTTATAGATCCCTTCTCTGCAAGGATTGAAACAAAATTCGTACAATGATGCTCTCAGTATGAAATGTATTTCCAAACCCTCGAGCCTGTTTCTTGTGTTGCTGGAATTCACCAGGCTGCCTCCCCGGCATCTTAAACTGAGGTTTCTATTGCCAGCTCACTGAGCAGGTTCCTCCACACAAGACTATGGCAATCCAGTCCTCTATGAGTGAAGTAGCATCCAGTCTGGGTAAATGTTTGAACATTTCGGTTGTCTCTGCTTTGGAAGCTTTCTTAAACCCAAGAGGAAATAAGGACACCAGAGTGGGATAATTCATCAAGCAGCGATGAGCCCTCCACATGACACTGCTCATTTAGCCTCCTGTTTCCACAGAAGCTCAGACCAGATGATCTTTTGAGGCCCAGCCTGGGCTTTCTGTGGCTCCATGATTCTATATGCATAGTGTAAGCCAAAATATCCGACAAAATGGAAGAAAACAAGACATGGTGAAAGTTTTGAAGGAAGCTCTCTGATATCAAAGGTGCCAAGCCCTTTAGCATTTAATGATACAGACTCTGGCTCCTTCATTGACTGCAGGTCAAAGCCACGTTGTCCCCACACCTATGACAGTTCATGCTTTCATACTGTTGTTTTTCTGAGCACATAATAATTCTGTTCACCATGCATATACTTTCCCAATACAAGTTAATTCTCACTCACAACACCTAAAAGAAAGAGTGCTCTAGTTACCATCAGTTCTTTGTTCTTTCATTTCTGGTAGCCCCAAAAGTCAATCTTATATGAAATCAGTGTGTTTTGGCTTTATTGAGTGGAATTGCATTTCTCTCACCATTTAGGTAAAAGGTTATTTCAGAGAGCTCTCAATGAAGTTACAAAATCAGTTCTATTATGAATTATTTGTTCTTTCATTTCTGGTAGCTTCCTACAAAAGTAAATCTTATATGAAATAGAACTCACGGGTAAGAGTGAGGAATTTTATTGGCACTGAGGGACAAGGTCAAGAATCCTGCAAGAAAAAGATGTCTTTATCAGTGACAAAAGCTATAACTGAGTAAAGCTGATTGGTGTTTCCTCTGAGGGAATGAGGACTGGGATGACTGAGGGTAATTTCTTCCTCCAGGGTGGTGACTGCGAAGTGAATTGAAGTTTGAGGTTCCTCTCCTCTTGATTTCCTTCCAAGGAAGATGTGATGACTGGGTCTCTTTCTCATTCAATACTGTCACTGACTTTTGAGCAGGAACTGTGGAAGAACGTAAATAAAGTCATGAGGGGTAGTGGAAAATCTCATTGTTTCAGTGCATCGCAGTATTCTTCAGTTAGGATGAACTGTTCATGTCCTAGATGACAGAACTCTTCTATGTTGCCAGAGGTTTAAGAACCTCCTCCTGCACCTCACCAGAGCCCCCTTCACCTCCTTGTTCCTCAGGCTGTAGATGAAGGGGTTGAGCATGGGGGTAACCACGGAGTAGAAGATGGAGGCCACCTTATCCAGGCTCCTGTGGCTAGATGGAGGTTGTAGGTACATGAAGAATGCTGACCCAAAGAATAAGGCAACAGCAGTCAAATGGGAGGTGCAGGTACGAAAGGCTCTGGCCCTGCTCTGTGCTGAGCACATCCTCAGCACGGTGCGGATGATAGAGATGTAGGAGAGCAAAATGACCACACTTGCACACACTGCATTGATGGTGACGAGGGCACAGATGAGCATCTCACTGATGTGGGTGTCAGAGCACACGAGCTTTCGCACAGGTACGACGTCACAGAAAAAGTGGTCGATGCGGTTGGGACCACAGAAGGAACCTCCAAACGTGCACCATGTGTAGATGATGGCACTGAGGAAGGCGAATAGGTAGGATGATACCATCAGCTGCCAGCAGACACGGCTGGAGATGATGGTCACATAAAGCAGGGGCTGGCAGATGGCAACGTGCCGGTCGTAGGCCATCATGGCCAGGAGGTGACACTCGGCACTGCCAAAGAAACTAAAAGTGAGGAACTGCATCATGCAGCCAGAGAAAGAAATGGTTCTGTCCTCTGATAACAGGTCTGCCAGCATCCTGGGGGAGATGACTGTGGAATAGCAGATGTCAGTGAAGGCAAAATGGGAGAGGAAGAAGTACATGGGGGTGTGGAGGCTGGGAGACACCTGCACCAATGTGATAATGCTAAAGTTCCCCACCAGAGTGAGAATATAAATCAATAGAAACAAGAGAAAAAGAGGAGTCTGTGCACAAGGGCTATCTGTAATTCCCAACAGGATGAATTTAATCTGTGTGTGATTTCCTCCCATGACCAGGTGTTACCTGCTGAGGCCAAAGGAAATAAAACATCACACTGATTAAAAAGAGATATTCGGGTGTGGATCTAACCACAGTCAGTCACTAGTTTAACTTTGACGTTTTGGTGGAATTAATATAGTTTACTGTGTTTCCTATTCTACATTATATATGTGTTATTTTTTTCACTTGTGGTACACTAAAAGAATCAGATCCTTGTTTACTTTCAGTTTGGCAGCAATTTGTGCTGGAAGACACTTCACAGGGACCTCATAGCAGTGAATGTAAACCTGGAGCAAGAGAAAGTCCCAGTCCCAGTGAAATCCCATTTTACACATTAATGTCCTCTAGGTATATTGCCTTGACTTTTAATTATCATTCATGTCACCAAATCACATTTATCATACTATTTGAGATCATTCACAACAGATAACATTAACATTGGTTAAATGGACAATAAAGCATCCTAAACACATGGGCCTTAATTTGCTTCCTTAAAAACAGTTGATATTTAAAACTGATTCCAAATTCTGGTTTGTTAGTGATTATATTCTGTTGACAATCTGAAATTTGTGTTTCTTTATAACAAAATAAGTTTCCTCCTCATTTAACACTTGAACAAATTAGTGCATCTGCTTTAGCTGCCTATGTAAAAGAAAGCAAACTGCATAAATCATTGTTCCTTCTTAGTATAAAAAAACCCCACATTGGTAAGGCTATTTTATGACACATCCCCAAACAAGGAGACACGAGGACATGCAGAAGCAAGCCCACTGCCTAAATGCAGGTGAGGCTCTGCTTTGTGTTGGTGTTACCTCCTGTGCCTTCCCTCTGCCACCGAGTGATAGGTGCCAAGGATTTATCCCCAATGCAGCAGAGAACATCTACATACCGGCATCACCTCTGTTAAGCACCTGATGTGAAGAGAGGTGAGCTCCTGCAGACTCCAAGAGCCCAGCTTGTGGTGCTGGGGCTGTAAATACAGTTGCATGTGCTCTCCTGGGAGGAAGCCTCCAGGGCTGCTCATGATTTACCACAGGAAAACAAAGAGAAGCAAAAAGCAAAGGGTGTGAAATCACCTCTGAAAGGCATTGTGGTGCTTGGGCATCTGAAAGACGTGGTGTGGATGAGCCATGCCTGAGCACAGCTGCACAGCAGCAGTGATGAGCAGCTCATAGGATGCTTCTGACATACTTGTGGACCATGCAAATGTTTTGGTCTGAACATCCTGACACAAGGAAAATGGGTTTGGAGACATTCCAGATCTTGCACACGGTCCTCAAATGGGACATGAAGAACAAGTGACTCCATCTCTGGAGCTGCTGATGCTCCTCTGTGGAGGGAAAACCCAGTTTTCCAGCCCCATTAGGGTTACCCACTTGTAGTGCCTACATGTCCAGAGGTTGTGCTGGTGCCTCTGGACTTCCACTGAATTCAAGGGTGAAAAACTGGCATTTTGAGGCAGGGAGGAATTGTCCCAGGCTGAACTAATAGGCCTTTATCCCCCTGAGCAGCCTCAGCTGGGGCTCCATCCCCACCCTCTTCTTATTTTCCCCCATCTCTATTTAAGCTTAGAACAGGCAGATTGAGCTTTACTAGAGGAGTTCTGGTTTCCAGTTTAGTAGGAGCTCAGCACACCTATGCAATCTTTTGGTGGTCACCTAGGGTTTCTCATCTATCTTCCTCACTATTTTTTCACCTGCTCCCAAAAAAGGGACTGACTCGACCTGACTTGGTTTGGTCTTGAATCTGCCTCCTCATCACCAGCTTTCCTGATGCTCTGGAGCTGTGGTTGAACTTGGCCCAGGTCTGTGTTCATGCCCTGCTTCTCTTGCTCAGGTACTTTCAGATGGTCCCTGCACACTGTGGTGTTCTTCTTTAGCTCTGTTTATAGAGATTCAAGAGACAAACCCCTCTGGCAGTCCCCAGGTTCCTGCAGACCAGATCCCATCACCCTCTGCATGCAACAGCCCAGCCAGTGCTCACTGCTCTGGCAGTCCCTCTCCATCCAGAACATGGCCCTACATGGGCAAATTAGGAGAAAGCCTTCTCAATGAGGGGGGGAGAGTAATAAATTGATCCTTACATTCAAGTGTTATTACCTTTTCCTTAGTGCCTTCTCCTTTACCAAGTATAACATTAGACTTTCATTCTTCAGCAGATTGCCAACACTTTGTTTTGGAAGTAGCTTTGGCACGATGTTTATCTGCTGGTTTTGTGACAGAGGACACCAGAGCTTCGCTGACTCCAAGGACTCTGGTTTCCCCAGGCTCTTCCTTAGGCTTCCAGGCTTGGTTTGAAACCATTTCTAAGTCTTGCTTTCTCCCTGTGACTGGTTTGTGCAACAAGACCACAGACAATCCGATTTATCTACACTCTTTTATTGCCTGTAGTTTTTTTCCCCCTCCATCTTGGTCTTTTCAGGTTTACACGACATTAGCACCTGGCTCCTTGCTAGCCCTGTCAGAAATAACTTTCAAAGCTTTCAGCATCCCCAGCTGATAGCTTCAAACCTGCATCATGACCTCTTCTTATTTTCAGGGGCTTCTTCCTTTTCCTGTGATATAGATGAATTGCAATCATAGTAATTGATGAAGTAGATTATTTTAAGAAGAATGATGCATTTCTCTCATTTATGTTAGGCCCTACTCTATGATTTCTGTCCCCTTTCTTACCTAAAGGATAAACCCAGATAAGTTATGTAAAGGTAAGATTTTCTTACTGATTTTTAGTTAGATAAGGTCAAGTTCTGTGTATTTAAGAAGGCAGTCTTATATGCTCAGGTCTATATGAGCCACATTTGAATCATTTGGTATCAAAGGTCTCTGGTTGCCAAGCTCTTTAGAATTTAATTATATGGACTCTAGCTCATTCACTCACCAGAGAGAGAATCCACTTTCCCCCTTAGCTAAGACAACATTTTCTATCTAGTTGCTGTTTGCCAGAGCAAACAAAAGAGACTGTTCACCATCCATAGACTTTACAAAAATTTTAATATTCTTCCTTCAGTCTGGTGGCTGCAAAGAGAAATGAAGTTTGAGACCCAGTCTCCTCTTGGTTTTCTTCCAGGGAATATGTGATTTTGGGTACTAATTTCTCATAAAATGCTGTCATTGACTTTTGTGCAGGAACTGTGGAAGAACCTGCATCTAATCATCACGATTATAGGAAATCCCCATTGTTTTAGTGCCCCATAGGTATTACCAATTGACAGGACTTTCTTATGTTGCCAGTGGTTGAATCTCCCGCACTTCAGCAGAGCCCCCTTCACCTCCTTGTTCCTCAGGCTGTAGATGAATGGGTTGAGCATTGGGGTGACCACGGTGTAAAAGATGGAGGTCAACTTATCCAAGCTCCTGTGGCTAGAAGAAGGTTGTAGGTACATGAAGAATCCTGTCCCAAAGAATATAGAAACAGCCGTCAAATGGGAGGCACAGGTGTTGAAGGCTCTGGCCCTGCTCTGTGCTGAGCACGTCCTCAGCACGGTGCGGAGGATAGAGATGTAGGAAAGAAGAATGACCACGTTTGCACCAACTGAATTGATAGCGATGAAGGCAAAGATGAGCATCTTGCTGCTGTGGGTGTCGGAGCACACGAGCTTTAGCACAGGGGCAGTGTCACAGAAGAAGTGGTCGATACGGTTGGGACCGCAGAAGGAACCTCCAAACACACCATGAGTATATAATGGCACTGAGGAAGGCGAATAGGTAGGATGATGCTACCAGCTGCCAGCAGACACGGCTGGAGATGATGGTCACATAAAGCAGGGGCTGGCAGATGGCAACGTGCCGGTCGTAGGCCATCATGGCCAGGAGGTGACACTCAACATTAGCAAAGAAAGCAAAGGTGAGGAACTGCATCATGCAGCCAGAGAAAGAAATGGTTCTGTCCTCTGATAACAGGTCTGCCAGCATCCTG
>NW_026915991.1:0-23593 GCF_034315485.1 Pezoporus occidentalis
AGTGTGTTGCTGCGCAGCAGAGAGCAGGCTCTGGACTGATTCCATTCAAATGCTTTTCCTGCATGAAAGGGAGCAGTGAAAGCAACGATGGATGCACCAATGTAAAGGTGATTGTGTGCTGAACAGGTCCAGCACAAGCTTTCAATCCTGGCTCTTCTGCTGTGGGAGCAGAGGCCAAACGTTCGTGCTGTACTCACTGTGCTGCTGGGCAGCTGAGAGCGACCAGCTGAGAATTTGGATTCAAATGGACTTTTAGGTATGAAACCGAGGAGAGACTGCAATGATGGTGACACCGTTGCAAAGCAGCCTGTGTGCTGAAGAGGCCCAGCACTAGCTTTCCCTGCTGGTTCTTCTGCTGTGGGAGCAGATGCCACTGTTCTTTCTGTGCTGACTGTGTTGCTGCGCAGCAGAGAGCAGGCTCTGAACTGATTCCATTCAAATGCTTTTCCTGTATGAAAGGGAGCAGTGAAAGCAACGATGGATGCACCAATGTAAAGGTGATTGTGTGCTGAACAGGTCCAGCACCAGCTTTCAATCCTGGCTCTTCTGCTGTGGGAGCAGAGGCCAAACGTTCGTGCTGTACTCACTGTGCTGCTGGGCAGCTGAGAGCGACCAGCTGAGAATTTGGATTCAAATGGACTTTTAGGTATGAAACCGAGGAGAGACTGCAATGATGGTGACACCGTTGCAAAGCAGCCTGTGTGCTGAAGAGGCCCAGCACCAGCTTTCCCTGCTGGTTCTTCTGCTGTGGGAGCAGATGCCACTGTTCCTTCTGTGCTGACTGTGTTGCTGCGCAGCAGAGAGCAGGCTCTGGACTGATTCCATTCAAATGCTTTTCCTGTATGAAAGTGAGCAGTGAAAGCAACGATGGATGCACCAATGTAAAGGTGATTGTGTGCTGAACATGTCCAGCACCAGCTTTCCCTCCTGACACTTCTGCTGTGGGAGCAGAGGCCAAACGTTCGTGCTGTACTCACTGTGCTGCCTGCAGCTGAGAGCGACCAGCTGAGAATTTGGATTCAAATGGAGTTTTAGGTATGAAACCGAGGAGAGACTGCAATGATGGTGACACCGTTGCAAAGCAGCCTGTGTGCTGAAGAGGCCCAGCACTAGCTTTCCCTGCTGGTTCTTCTGCTGTGGGAGCAGATGCCACTGTTCATTCTGTGCTGACTGTGTTGCTGCGCAGCAGAGAGCAGGCTCTGAACTGATTCCATTCAAATGCTTTTCCTGTATGAAAGGGAGCAGTGAAAGCAACGATGGATGCACCAATGTAAAGGTGATTGTGTGCTGAACAGGTCCAGCACAAGCTTTCAATCCTGGCTCTTCTGCTGTGGGAGCAGAGGCCAAACGTTCGTGCTGTACTCACTGTGCTGCTGGGCAGCTGAGAGAGACCAGCTGAGAATTTGGATTCAAATGGACTTTTAGGTATGAAACCGAGGAGAGACTGCAATGATGGTGACACCGTTGCAAAGCAGCCTGTGTGCTGAAGAGGCCCAGCACCAGCTTTCCCTGCTGGTTCTTCTGCTGTGGGAGCAGATGCCACTGTTCGTTTTGTGCTGACTGTGTTGCTGCGCAGCAGAGAGCAGGCTCTGGACTGATTCCATTCAAATGCTTTTCCTGTATGAAAGTGAGCAGTGAAAGCAACGATGGATGCACCAATGTAAAGGTGATTCTGCGATGAACAGGTCCAGCACCAGCTTTCCCTCCTGGCTCTTCTGCTGTGGGAGCAGAGGCCAAACGTTCGTGCTGTACTCACTGTGCTGCTGGGCAGCTGAAAGCGACCACCTGAGAATTTGGATTCAAATGGACTTTTAGGTATGAAACCGAGGAGAGACTGCAATGATGGTGACACCGTTGCAAAGCAGCCTGTGTGCTGAAGAGGCCCAGCACCAGCTTTCCCTGCTGGTTCTTCTGCTGTGGGAGCAGATGCCACTGTTCTTTCTGTGCTGACTGTGTTGCTGCCAGCAGAGAGCAGGCTCTGAACTGATTCCATTCAAATGCTTTTCCTGCATGAAAGGGAGCAGTGAAAGCAACGATGGATGCACCAATGTAAAGGTGATTGTGTGCTGAACAGGTCCAGCAACAGCTTTCCCTCCTGACACTTCTGCTGTGGGAGCAGAGGCCAAACGTTCGTGCTGTACTCACTGTGCTGCCTGCAGCTGAGAGAGACCAGCTGAGAATTTGGATTCAAATGGACTTTTAGGTATGAAACCGAGGAGAGACTGCAATGATGGTGACACCGTTGCAAAGCAGCCTGTGTGCTGAAGAGGCCCAGCACTAGCTTTCCCTGCTGGTTCTTCTGCTGTGGGAGCAGATGCCACTGTTCATTCTGTGCTGACTGTGTTGCTGCGCAGCAGAGAGCAGGCTCTGGACTGATTCCATTCAAATGCTTTTCCTGTATGAAAGGGAGCAGTGAAAGCAACGATGGATGCACCAATGTAAAGGTGATTGTGTGCTGAACAGGTCCAGCAACAGCTTTCCCTCCTGGCTCTTCTGCTGTGGGAGCAGAAGCCAAACGTTCGTGCTGTACTCACTGTGCTGCTGGGCAGCTGAAAGCGACCAGCTGAGAATTTGGATTCAAATGGACTTTTAGGTATGAAACCGAGGAGAGACTGCAATGATGGTGACACCGTTGCAAAGCAGCCTGTGTGCTGAAGAGGCCCAGCATTAGCTTTCCCTGCTGGTTCTTCTGCTGTGGGAGCAGATGCCACTGTTCTTTCTGTGCTGACTGTGTTGCTGCCAGCAGAGAGCAGGCTCTGAACTGATTCCATTCAAATGCTTTTCCTGCATGAAAGGGAGCAGTGAAAGCAACGATGGATGCACCAATGTAAAGGTGATTGTGTGCTGAACAGGTCCAGCACCAGCTTTCAATCCTGGCTCTTCTGCTGTGGGAGCAGAAGCCAAACGTTCGTGCTGTACTCACTGTGCTGCTGGGCAGCTGAGAGAGACCAGCTGAGAATTTGGATTCAAATGGACTTTTAGGTATGAAACCGAGGAGAGACTGCAATGATGGTGACACCGTTGCAAAGCAGCCTGTGTGCTGAAGAGGCCCAGCACTAGCTTTCCCTGCTGGTTCTTCTGCTGTGGGAGCAGATGCCACTGTTGTTTCTGTGCTGACTGTGTTGCTGCGCAGCAGAGAGCAGGCTCTGGACTGATTCCATTCAAATGCTTTTCCTGTATGAAAGGGAGCAGTGAAAGCAACGATGGATGCACCAATGTAAAGGTGATTGTGTGCTGAACAGGTCCAGCACCAGCTTTCCCTCCTGGCTCTTCTGCTGTGGGAGCAGAAGCCAAACGTTCGTGCTGTACTCACTGTGCTGCTGGGCAGCTGAGAGCGACCAGCTGAGAATTTGGATTCAAATGGACTTTTAGGTATGAAACCGAGGAGAGACTGCAATGATGGTGACACCGTTGCAAAGCAGCCTGTGTGCTGAAGAGGCCCAGCATTAGCTTTCCCTGCTGGTTCTTCTGCTGTGGGAGCAGATGCCACTGTTCATTCTGTGCTGACTGTGTTGCTGCGCAGCAGAGAGCAGGCTCTGGACTGATTCCATTCAAATGCTTTTCCTGTATGAAAGGGAGCAGTGAAAGCAACGATGGATGCACCAATGTAAAGGTGATTGTGTGCTGAACAGGTCCAGCACCAGCTTTCCCTCCTGGCTCTTCTGCTGTGGGAGCAGAGGCCAAACGTTCGTGCTGTACTCACTGTGCTGCTGGGCAGCTGAAAGCGACCAGCTGAGAATTTGGATTCAAATGGACTTTTAGGTATGAAACCGAGGAGAGACTGCAATGATGGTGACACCGTTGCAAAGCAGCCTGTGTGCTGAAGAGGCCCAGCATTAGCTTTCCCTGCTGGTTCTTCTGCTGTGGGAGCAGATGCCACTGTTCATTCTGTGCTGACTGTGTTGCTGCGCAGCAGAGAGCAGGCTCTGAACTGATTCCATTCAAATGCTTTTCCTGTATGAAAGGGAGCAGTGAAAGCAACGATGGATGCACCAATGTAAAGGTGATTGTGTGCTGAACAGGTCCAGCACCAGCTTTCCCTCCTGGCTCTTCTGCTGTGGGAGCAGAGGCCAAACGTTCGTGCTGTACTCACTGTGCTGCTGGGCAGCTGAGAGCGACCAGCTGAGAATTTGGATTCAAATGGACTTTTAGGTATGAAACCGAGGAGAGACTGCAATGATGGTGACACCGTTGCAAAGCAGCCTGTGTGCTGAAGAGGCCCAGCACTAGCTTTCCCTGCTGGTTCTTCTGCTGTGGGAGCAGATGCCACTGTTCATTCTGTGCTGACTGTGTTGCTGCGCAGCAGAGAGCAGGCTCTGGACTGATTCCATTCAAATGCTTTTCCTGTATGAAAGGGAGCAGTGAAAGCAACGATGGATGCACCAATGTAAAGGTGATTGTGTGCTGAACAGGTCCAGCACAGCTTTCAATCCTGGCTCTTCTGCTGTGGGAGCAGAGGCCAAACGTTCGTGCTGTACTCACTGTGCTGCTGGCAGCTGAGAGCGACCAGCTGAGAATTTGGATTCAAATGGACTTTTAGGTATGAAACCGAGGAGAGACTGCAATGATGGTGACACCGTTGCAAAGCAGCCTGTGTGCTGAAGAGGCCCAGCATTAGCTTTCCCTGCTGGTTCTTCTGCTGTGGGAGCAGATGCCACTGTTCATTCTGTGCTGACTGTGTTGCTGCGCAGCAGAGAGCAGGCTCTGGACTGATTCCATTCAAATGCTTTTCCTGTATGAAAGGGAGCAGTGAAAGCAACGATGGATGCACCAATGTAAAGGTGATTGTGTGCTGAACAGGTCCAGCACCAGCTTTCCCTCCTGGCTCTTCTGCTGTGGGAGCAGAGGCCAAACGTTCGTGCTGTACTCACTGTGCTGCTGGGCAGCTGAAAGCGACCAGCTGAGAATTTGGATTCAAATGGACTTTTAGGTATGAAACCGAGGAGAGACTGCAATGATGGTGACACCGTTGCAAAGCAGCCTGTGTGCTGAAGAGGCCCAGCATTAGCTTTCCCTGCTGGTTCTTCTGCTGTGGGAGCAGATGCCACTGTTCATTCTGCGCTGACTGTGTTGCTGCGCAGCAGAGAGCAGGCTCTGAACTGATTCCATTCAAATGCTTTTCCTGTATGAAAGGGAGCAGTGAAAGCAACGATGGATGCACCAATGTAAAGGTGATTGTGTGCTGAACAGGTCCAGCAACAGCTTTCCCTCCTGACACTTCTGCTGTGGGAGCAGAGGCCAAACGTTCGTGCTGTACTCACTGTGCTGCCTGCAGCAGAGAGCGACCAGCTGAGAATTTGGATTCAAATGGACTTTTAGGTATGAAACCGAGGAGAGACTGCAATGATGGTGACACCGTTGCAAAGCAGCCTGTGTGCTGAAGAGGCCCAGCACTAGCTTTCCCTGCTGGTTCTTCTGCTGTGGGAGCAGATGCCACTGTTCATTCTGTGCTGAGTGTGTTGCTGCGCAGCAGAGAGCAGGCTCTGGACTGATTCCATTCAAATGCTTTTCCTGTATGAAAGGGAGCAGTGAAAGCAACGATGGATGCACCAATGTAAAGGTGATTGTGTGCTGAACAGGTCCAGCACAGCTTTCCCTCCTGGCTCTTCTTGTCAAACGTTCTGCTGGCTCACTTCTGCTGTGGAGAGCTGAGAATTTGGATTCCTTTTAGGTATGAAACCGAGGAGAGACTGCAACGATGGTCGTGCTGTACTCACTGTGCTGCTGTGGGCAGCTGAACGATGGATGCACCAATGTAAAGGTGATTGTGTGACCAGCTGAGAATTTGGATTCAAATGGACTTTTAGGTATGAAACCGAGGAGAGACTGCAATGATGGTGACACCGTTGCAAAGCAGCCTGTGTGCTGAAGAGGCCCAGCACTAGCTTTCCCTGCTGGTTCTTCTGCTGTGGGAGCAGATGCCACTGTTCATTCTGTGCTGACTGTGTTGCTGCGCAGCAGAGAGCAGGCTCTGAACTGATTCCATTCAAATGCTTTTCCTGTATGAAAGGGAGCAGTGAAAGCAACGATGGATGCACCAATGTAAAGGTGATTGTGTGCTGAACAGGTCCAGCACCAGCTTTCAATCCTGGCTCTTCTGCTGTGGGAGCAGAAGCCAAACGTTCGTGCTGTACTCACTGTGCTGCTGGGCAGCTGAGAGAGACCAGCTGAGAATTTGGATTCAAATGGACTTTTAGGTATGAAACCGAGGAGAGACTGCAATGATGGTGACACCGTTGCAAAGCAGCCTGTGTGCTGAAGAGGCCCAGCACCAGCTTTCCCTGCTGGTTCTTCTGCTGTGGGAGCAGATGCCACTGTTCGTTTTGTGCTGACTGTGTTGCTGCGCAGCAGAGAGCAGGCTCTGGACTGATTCCATTCAAATGCTTTTCCTGTATGAAAGTGAGCAGTGAAAGCAACGATGGATGCACCAATGTAAAGGTGATTGTGCGATGAACAGGTCCAGCACCAGCTTTCCCTCCTGGCTCTTCTGCTGTGGGAGCAGAGGCCAAACGTTCGTGCTGTACTCACTGTGCTGCTGGGCAGCTGAAAGCGACCAGCTGAGAATTTGGATTCAAATGGACTTTTAGGTATGAAACCGAGGAGAGACTGCAATGATGGTGACACCGTTGCAAAGCAGCCTGTGTGCTGAAGAGGCCCAGCACCAGCTTTCCCTGCTGGTTCTTCTGCTGTGGGAGCAGATGCCACTGTTCATTCTGTGCTGACTGTGTTGCTGCGCAGCAGAGAGCAGGCTCTGAACTGATTCCATTCAAATGCTTTTCCTGTATGAAAGGGAGCAGTGAAAGCAACGATGGATGCACCAATGTAAAGGTGATTGTGTGCTGAACAGGTCCAGCACCAGCTTTCCCTCCTGGCTCTTCTGCTGTGGGAGCAGAGGCCAAACGTTCGTGCTGTACTCACTGTGCTGCTGGGCAGCTGAAAGCGACCAGCTGAGAATTTGGATTCAAATGGACTTTTAGGTATGAAACCGAGGAGAGACTGCAATGATGGTGACACCGTTGCAAAGCAGCCTGTGTGCTGAAGAGGCCCAGCACTAGCTTTCCCTGCTGGTTCTTCTGCTGTGGGAGCAGATGCCACTGTTCATTCTGTGCTGACTGTGTTGCTGCGCAGCAGAGAGCAGGCTCTGAACTGATTCCATTCAAATGCTTTTCCTGTATGAAAGTGAGCAGTGAAAGCAACGATGGATGCACCAATGTAAAGGTGATTGTGTGCTGAACAGGTCCAGCACCAGCTTTCCCTCCTGGCTCTTCTGCTGTGGGAGCAGAGGCCAAACGTTCGTGCTGTACTCACTGTGCTGCCTGCAGCTGAGAGCGACCAGCTGAGAATTTGGATTCAAATGGACTTTTAGGTATGAAACCGAGGAGAGACTGCAATGATGGTGACACCGTTGCAAAGCAGCCTGTGTGCTGAAGAGGCCCAGCACTAGCTTTCCCTGCTGGTTCTTCTGCTGTGGGAGCAGATGCCACTGTTCATTCTGTGCTGACTGTGTTGCTGCGCAGCAGAGAGCAGGCTCTGAACTGATTCCATTCAAATGCTTTTCCTGTATGAAAGGGAGCAGTGAAAGCAACGATGGATGCACCAATGTAAAGGTGATTGTGTGCTGAACAGGTCCAGCACCAGCTTTCAATCCTGGCTCTTCTGCTGTGGGAGCAGAGGCCAAACGTTCGTGCTGTACTCACTGTGCTGCCTGCAGCTGAGAGCGACCAGCTGAGAATTTGGATTCAAATGGACTTTTAGGTATGAAACCGAGGAGAGACTGCAATGATGGTGACACCGTTGCAAAGCAGCCTGTGTGCTGAAGAGGCCCAGCACCAGCTTTCCCTGCTGGTTCTTCTGCTGTGGGAGCAGATGCCACTGTTCTTTCTGTGTTGACTGTGTTGCTGCCAGCAGAGACAATGTAACAGGTCCAGCACCAGCTTTCCCTCCTGGCTCTTCTGCTGTGGGAGCAGAGGCCAAACGTTCGTGCTGTGCTCACTGTGCTGCCTGCAGCTGAGAGCGACCAGCTGAGAATTTGGATTCAAATGGACTTTTAGGTATGAAACCGAGGAGAGACTGCAATGATGGTGACACCGTTGCAAAGCAGCCTGTGTGCTGAAGAGGCCCAGCACTAGCTTTCCCTGCTGGTTCTTCTGCTGTGGGAGCAGATGCCACTGTTCATTCTGTGCTGACTGTGTTGCTGCGCAGCAGAGAGCAGGCTCTGGACTGATTGCATTCAAATGCTTTTCCTGTATGAAAGTGAGCAGTGAAAGCAACGATGGATGCACCAATGTAAAGGTGATTGTGTGCTGAACAGCTCCAGCACCAGCTTTCCCTCCTGGCTCTTCTGCTGTGGGAGCAGAAGCCAAACGTTCGTGCTGTGCTCACTGTGCTGCCTGCAGCTGAGAGCAACCAGCTGAGAATTTGGATTCAAATGGACTTTTAGGTATGAAACCGAGGAGAGACTGCAATGATGGTGACACCGTTGCAAAGCAGCCTGTGTGCTGAAGAGGCCCAGCACCAGCTTTCCCTGCTGGTTCTTCTGCTGTGGGAGCAGATGCCACTGTTCTTTCTGTGTTGACTTTGTTGCTGCCAGCAGAGAGCAGGCTCTGAACTGATTCCATTCAAATGCTTTTCCTGTATGAAAGTGAGCAGTGAAAGCAACGATGGATGCACCAATGTAAAGGTGACTGTGTGCTGAACAGGTCCAGCACCAGCTTTCCCTCCTGGCTCTTCTGCTGTGGGAGCAGAGGCCAAACGTTCGTGCTGTGCTCACTGTGCTGCCTGCAGCTGAGAGCGACCAGCTGAGAATTTGGATTCAAATGGACTTTTAGGTATGAAACCGAGGAGAGACTGCAATGATGGTGACACCGTTGCAAAGCAGCCTGTGTGCTGAAGAGGCCCAGCACTAGCTTTCCCTGCTGGTTCTTCTGCTGTGGGAGCAGATGCCACTGTTCATTCTGTGCTGACTGTGTTGCTGCGCAGCAGAGAGCAGGCTCTGGACTGATTCCATTCAAATGCTTTTCCTGTATGAAAGGGAGCAGTGAAAGCAACGATGGATGCACCAATGTAAAGGTGATTCTGCGATGAACAGGTCCAGCACCAGCTTTCCCTCCTGGCTCTTCTGCTGTGGGAGCAGAGGCCAAACGTTCGTGCTGTACTCACTGTGCTGCTGGGCAGCTGAAAGCGACCACCTGAGAATTTGGATTCAAATGGACTTTTAGGTATGAAACCGAGGAGAGACTGCAATGATGGTGACACCGTTGCAAAGCAGCCTGTGTGCTGAAGAGGCCCAGCACTAGCTTTCCCTGCTGGTTCTTCTGCTGTGGGAGCAGATGCCACTGTTCTTTCTGTGTTGACTGTGTTGCTGCCAGCAGAGAGCAGGCTCTGAACTGATTCCATTCAAATGCTTTTCCTGTATGAAAGGGAGCAGTGAAAGCAACGATGGATGCACCAATGTAAAGGTGACTGTGTGCTGAACAGGTCCAGCACCAGCTTTCCCTCCTGGCTCTTCTGCTGTGGGAGCAGAGGCCAAACGTTCGTGCTGTACTCACTGTGCTGCTGGGCAGCTGAAAGCGACCAGCTGAGAATTTGGATTCAAATGGACTTTTAGGTATGAAACCGAGGAGAGACTGCAATGATGGTGACACCGTTGCAAAGCAGCCTGTGTGCTGAAGAGGCCCAGCATTAGCTTTCCCTGCTGGTTCTTCTGCTGTGGGAGCAGATGCCACTGTTCATTCTGTGCTGACTGTGTTGCTGCGCAGCAGAGAGCAGGCTCTGAACTGATTCCATTCAAATGCTTTTCCTGTATGAAAGGGAGCAGTGAAAGCAACGATGGATGCACCAATGTAAAGGTGATTGTGTGCTGAACAGGTCCAGCACCAGCTTTCAATCCTGGCTCTTCTGCTGTGGGAGCAGAAGCCAAACGTTCGTGCTGTACTCACTGTGCTGCCTGCAGCTGAGAGAGACCAGCTGAGAATTTGGATTCAAATGGACTTTTAGGTATGAAACCGAGGAGAGACTGCAATGATGGTGACACCGTTGCAAAGCAGCCTGTGTGCTGAAGAGGCCCAGCATTAGCTTTCCCTGCTGGTTCTTCTGCTGTGGGAGCAGATGCCACTGTTCATTCTGTGCTGACTGTGTTGCTGCGCAGCAGAGAGCAGGCTCTGAACTGATTCCATTCAAATGCTTTTCCTGTATGAAAGGGAGCAGTGAAAGCAACGATGGATGCACCAATGTAAAGGTGATTGTGTGCTGAACAGGTCCAGCACCAGCTTTCAATCCTGGCTCTTCTGCTGTGGGAGCAGAAGCCAAACGTTCGTGCTGTACTCACTGTGCTGCTGGGCAGCTGAAAGCGACCAGCTGAGAATTTGGATTCAAATGGACTTTTAGGTATGAAACCGAGGAGAGACTGCAATGATGGTGACACCGTTGCAAAGCAGCCTGTGTGCTGAAGAGGCCCAGCACCAGCTTTCCCTGCTGGTTCTTCTGCTGTGGGAGCAGATGCCACTGTTCTTTCTGTGTTGACTGTGTTGCTGCCAGCAGAGAGCAGGCTCTGAACTGATTCCATTCAAACGCTTTTCCTGTATGAAAGGGAGCAGTGAAAGCAACGATGGATGCACCAATGTAAAGGTGACTGTGTGCTGAACAGGTCCAGCACCAGCTTTCCCTCCTGGCTCTTCTGCTGTGGGAGCAGAGGCCAAACGTTCGTGCTGTGCTCACTGTGCTGCCTGCAGCTGAGAGCGACCAGCTGAGAATTTGGATTCAAATGGACTTTTAGGTATGAAACCGAGGAGAGACTGCAATGATGGTGACACCGTTGCAAAGCAGCCTGTGTGCTGAAGAGGCCCAGCACTAGCTTTCCCTGCTGGTTCTTCTGCTGTGGGAGCAGATGCCACTGTTCATTCTGTGCTGACTGTGTTGCTGCGTAGCAGAGAGCAGGCTCTGGACTGATTGCATTCAAATGCTTTTCCTGTATGAAAGTGAGCAGTGAAAGCAACGATGGATGCACCAATGTAAAGGTGATTGTGTGCTGAACAGCTCCAGCACCAGCTTTCCCTCCTGGCTCTTCTGCTGTGGGAGCAGAAGCCAAACGTTCGTGCTGTGCTCACTGTGCTGCCTGCAGCTGAGAGCAACCAGCTGAGAATTTGGATTCAAATGGACTTTTAGGTATGAAACCGAGGAGAGACTGCAATGATGGTGACACCGTTGCAAAGCAGCCTGTGTGCTGAAGAGGCCCAGCACCAGCTTTCCCTGCTGGTTCTTCTGCTGTGGGAGCAGATGCCACTGTTCTTTCTGTGTTGACTGTGTTGCTGCCAGCAGAGAGCAGGGTCTGAACTGATTCCATTCAAATGCTTTTCCTGTATGAAAGTGAGCAGTGAAAGCAACGATGGATGCACCAATGTAAAGGTGACTGTGTGCTGAACAGGTCCAGCACCAGCTTTCCCTCCTGGCTCTTCTGCTGTGGGAGCAGAGGCCAAACGTTCGTGCTGTGCTCACTGTGCTGCCTGCAGCTGAGAGCGACCAGCTGAGAATTTGGATTCAAATGGACTTTTAGGTATGAAACCGAGGAGAGACTGCAATGATGGTGACACCGTTGCAAAGCAGCCTGTGTGCTGAAGAGGCCCAGCACTAGCTTTCCCTGCTGGTTCTTCTGCTGTGGGAGCAGATGCCACTGTTCATTCTGTGCTGACTGTGTTGCTGCGCAGCAGAGAGCAGGCTCTGGACTGATTGCATTCAAATGCTTTTCCTGTATGAAAGTGAGCAGTGAAAGCAACGATGGATGCACCAATGTAAAGGTGATTGTGTGCTGAACAGCTCCAGCACCAGCTTTCCCTCCTGGCTCTTCTGCTGTGGGAGCAGAAGCCAAACGTTCGTGCTGTGCTCACTGTGCTGCCTGCAGCTGAGAGCAACCAGCTGAGAATTTGGATTCAAATGGACTTTTAGGTATGAAACCGAGGAGAGACTGCAATGATGGTGACACCGTTGCAAAGCAGCCTGTGTGCTGAAGAGGCCCAGCACCAGCTTTCCCTGCTGGTTCTTCTGCTGTGGGAGCAGATGCCACTGTTCTTTCTGTGTTGACTTTGTTGCTGCCAGCAGAGAGCAGGCTCTGAACTGATTCCATTCAAATGCTTTTCCTGTATGAAAGTGAGCAGTGAAAGCAACGATGGATGCACCAATGTAAAGGTGACTGTGTGCTGAACAGGTCCAGCACCAGCTTTCCCTCCTGGCTCTTCTGCTGTGGGAGCAGAGGCCAAACGTTCGTGCTGTGCTCACTGTGCTGCCTGCAGCTGAGAGCGACCAGCTGAGAATTTGGATTCAAATGGACTTTTAGGTATGAAACCGAGGAGAGACTGCAATGATGGTGACACCGTTGCAAAGCAGCCTGTGTGCTGAAGAGGCCCAGCACTAGCTTTCCCTGCTGGTTCTTCTGCTGTGGGAGCAGATGCCACTGTTCATTCTGTGCTGACTGTGTTGCTGCGCAGCAGAGAGCAGGCTCTGGACTGATTCCATTCAAATGCTTTTCCTGTATGAAAGGGAGCAGTGAAAGCAACGATGGATGCACCAATGTAAAGGTGATTCTGCGATGAACAGGTCCAGCAGAGGCCCAGCACCAGCTTTCCCTGCTGGTTCTTCTGCTGTGGGAGCAGATGCCACTGTTCTTTCTGTGTTGACTGTGTTGCTGCCAGCAGAGAGCAGGCTCTGAACTGATTCCATTCAAATGCTTTTCCTGTATGAAAGGGAGCAGTGAAAGCAACGATGGATGCACCAATGTAAAGGTGATTGTGTGCTGAACAGGTCCAGCACCAGCTTTCCCTCCTGGCTCTTCTGCTGTGGGAGCAGAGGCCAAACGTTCGTGCTGTACTCACTGTGCTGCTGGGCAGCTGAAAGCGACCAGCTGAGAATTTGGATTCAAATGGACTTTTAGGTATGAAACCGAGGAGAGACTGCAATGATGGTGACACCGTTGCAAAGCAGCCTGTGTGCTGAAGAGGCCCAGCATTAGCTTTCCCTGCTGGTTCTTCTGCTGTGGGAGCAGATGCCACTGTTCTTTCTGTGCTGACTGTGTTGCTGCGCAGCAGAGAGCAGGCTCTGGACTGATTCCATTCAAATGCTTTTCCTGTATGAAAGGGAGCAGTGAAAGCAACGATGGATGCACCAATGTAAAGGTGATTGTGTGCTGAACAGGTCCAGCACCAGCTTTCAATCCTGGCTCTTCTGATGTGGGAGCAGAAGCCAAACGTTCGTGCTGTACTCACTGTGCTGCCTGCAGCTGAGAGCGACCAGCTGAGAATTTGGATTCAAATGGACTTTTAGGTATGAAACCGAGGAGAGACTGCAATGATGGTGACACCGTTGCAAAGCAGCCTGTGTGCTGAAGAGGCCCAGCACTAGCTTTCCCTGCTGGTTCTTCTGCTGTGGGAGCAGATGCCACTGTTCATTCTGTGCTGACTGTGTTGCTGCGCAGCAGAGAGCAGGCTCTGAACTGATTCCATTCAAATGCTTTTCCTGTATGAAAGGGAGCAGTGAAAGCAACGATGGATGCACCAATGTAAAGGTGATTGTGTGCTGAACAGGTCCAGCACCAGCTTTCAATCCTGGCTCTTCTGCTGTGGGAGCAGAGGCCAAACGTTCGTGCTGTACTCACTGTGCTGCCTGCAGCTGAGAGCGACCAGCTGAGAATTTGGATTCAAATGGACTTTTAGGTATGAAACCGAGGAGAGACTGCAATGATGGTGACACCGTTGCAAAGCAGCCTGTGTGCTGAAGAGGCCCAGCACTAGCTTTCCCTGCTGGTTCTTCTGCTGTGGGAGCAGATGCCACTGTTCATTCTGTGCTGACTGTGTTGCTGCGCAGCAGAGAGCAGGCTCTGGACTGATTCCATTCAAATGCTTTTCCTGTATGAAAGGGAGCAGTGAAAGCAACGATGGATGCACCAATGTAAAGGTGATTGTGTGCTGAACAGGTCCAGCACCAGCTTTCCCTCCTGGCTCTTCTGCTGTGGGAGCAGAGGCCAAACGTTCGTGCTGTACTCACTGTGCTGCCTGCAGCTGAGAGAGACCAGCTGAGAATTTGGATTCAAATGGACTTTTAGGTATGAAACCGAGGAGAGACTGCAATGATGGTGACACCGTTGCAAAGCAGCCTGTGTGCTGAAGAGGCCCAGCACTAGCTTTCCCTGCTGGTTCTTCTGCTGTGGGAGCAGATGCCACTGTTCTTTCTGTGCTGACTGTGTTGCTGCGCAGCAGAGAGCAGGCTCTGGACTGATTCCATTCAAATGCTTTTCCTGTATGAAAGGGAGCAGTGAAAGCAACGATGGATGCACCAATGTAAAGGTGATTGTGTGCTGAACAGGTCCAGCACAGCTTTCAATCCTGGCTCTTCTGCTGTGGGAGCAGAGGCCAAACGTTCGTGCTGTACTCACTGTGCTGCTGGGCAGCTGAGAGCGACCAGCTGAGAATTTGGATTCAAATGGACTTTTAGGTATGAAACCGAGGAGAGACTGCAATGATGGTGACACCGTTGCAAAGCAGCCTGTGTGCTGAAGAGGCCCAGCATTAGCTTTCCCTGCTGGTTCTTCTGCTGTGGGAGCAGATGCCACTGTTCTTTCTGTGCTGACTGTGTTGCTGCGCAGCAGAGAGCAGGCTCTGACTGATTCCATTCAAATGCTTTTCCTGTATGAAAGGGAGCAGTGAAAGCAACGATGGATGCACCAATGTAAAGGTGATTGTGTGCTGAACAGGTCCAGCACCAGCCTCCTGGCTCTTCTGCTGTGGGAGCAGAGGCCAAACGTTCGTGCTGTACTCACTGTGCTGCCTGCAGCTGAGAGAGACCAGCTGAGAATTTGGATTCAAATGGACTTTTAGGTATGAAACCGAGGAGAGACTGCAATGATGGATGCACCAATGTAAAGGTGATTGTGTGCTGAACAGGTCCAGCACCAGCTTTCAATCCTGACACTTCTGCTGTGGGAGCAGAAGCCAAACGTTCGTGCTGTACTCACTGTGCTGCCTGCAGCTGAGAGAGACCAGCTGAGAATTTGGATTCAAATGGACTTTTAGGCACTGTTCGTTTTGTGCTGACTGTGTTGCTGCGCAGCAGAGAGCAGGCTCTGGACTGATTCCATTCAAATGCTTTTCCTGTATGAAAGTGAGCAGTGAAAGCAACGATGGATGCACCAATGTAAAGGTGATTCTGCGATGAACAGCTCCAGCACCAGCTTTCCCTCCTGGCTCTTCTGCTGTGGGAGCAGAGGCCAAACGTTCGTGCTGTACTCACTGTGCTGCTGGGCAGCTGAAAGCGACCAGCTGAGAATTTGGATTCAAATGGACTTTTAGGTATGAAACCGAGGAGAGACTGCAATGATGGTGACACCGTTGCAAAGCAGCCTGTGTGCTGAAGAGGCCCAGCACCAGCTTTCCCTGCTGGTTCTTCTGCTGTGGGAGCAGATGCCACTGTTCTTTCTGTGCTGACTGTGTTCCTGCCAGCAGAGAGCAGGCTCTGAACTGATTCCATTCAAATGCTTTTCCTGCATGAAAGGGAGCAGTGAAAGCAACGATGGATGCACCAATGTAAAGGTGATTGTGTGCTGAACAGGTCCAGCAACAGCTTTCCATCCTGGCTCTTCTGCTGTGGGAGCAGAAGCCAAACGTTCGTGCTGTACTCACTGTGCTGCCTGCAGCTGAGAGAGACCAGCTGAGAATTTGGATTCAAATGGACTTTTAGGTATGAAACCGAGGAGAGACTGCAATGATGGTGACACCGTTGCAAAGCAGCCTGTGTGCTGAAGAGGCCCAGCACTAGCTTTCCCTGCTGGTTCTTCTGCTGTGGGAGCAGATGCCACTGTTCATTCTGTGCTGAGTGTGTTGCTGCGCAGCAGAGAGCAGGCTCTGGACTGATTCCATTCAAATGCTTTTCCTGTATGAAAGTGAGCAGTGAAAGCAACGATGGATGCACCAATGTAAAGGTGATTGTGTGCTGAACAGGTCCAGCAACAGCTTTCCCTCCTGGCTCTTCTGCTGTGGGAGCAGAGGCCAAACGTTCGTGCTGTACTCACTGTGCTGCTGGGCAGCTGAGAGAGACCAGCTGAGAATTTGGATTCAAATGGACTTTTAGGTATGAAACCGAGGAGAGACTGCAATGATGGTGACACCGTTGCAAAGCAGCCTGTGTGCTGAAGAGGCCCAGCATTAGCTTTCCCTGCTGGTTCTTCTGCTGTGGGAGCAGATGCCACTGTTCATTCTGTGCTGACTGTGTTGCTGCGCAGCAGAGAGCAGGCTCTGAACTGATTCCATTCAAATGCTTTTCCTGTATGAAAGGGAGCAGTGAAAGCAACGATGGATGCACCAATGTAAAGGTGATTGTGTGCTGAACAGGTCCAGCACAAGCTTTCAATCCTGGCTCTTCTGCTGTGGGAGCAGAGGCCAAACGTTCGTGCTGTACTCACTGTGCTGCTGGGCAGCTGAAAGCGACCAGCTGAGAATTTGGATTCAAATGGACTTTTAGGTATGAAACCGAGGAGAGACTGCAATGATGGTGACACCGTTGCAAAGCAGCCTGTGTGCTGAAGAGGCCCAGCATTAGCTTTCCCTGCTGGTTCTTCTGCTGTGGGAGCAGATGCCACTGTTCTTTCTGTGCTGACTGTGTTGCTGCCAGCAGAGAGCAGGCTCTGAACTGATTCCATTCAAATGCTTTTCCTGCATGAAAGGGAGCAGTGAAAGCAACGATGGATGCACCAATGTAAAGGTGATTGTGTGCTGAACAGGTCCAGCACCAGCTTTCCCTCCTGGCTCTTCTGCTGTGGGAGCAGAGGCCAAACGTTCGTGCTGTACTCACTGTGCTGCTGGGCAGCTGAGAGAGACCAGCTGAGAATTTGGATTCAAATGGACTTTTAGGTATGAAACCGAGGAGAGACTGCAATGATGGTGACACCGTTGCAAAGCAGCCTGTGTGCTGAAGAGGCCCAGCACCAGCTTTCCCTGCTGGTTCTTCTGCTGTGGGAGCAGATGCCACTGTTCATTCTGTGCTGACTGTGTTGCTGCGCAGCAGAGAGCAGGCTCTGGACTGATTCCATTCAAATGCTTTTCCTGTATGAAAGGGAGCAGTGAAAGCAACGATGGATGCACCAATGTAAAGGTGATTGTGTGCTGAACAGGTCCAGCACCAGCTTTCCCTCCTGGCTCTTCTGCTGTGGGAGCAGAGGCCAAACGTTCGTGCTGTACTCACTGTGCTGCTGGGCAGCTGAAAGCGACCAGCTGAGAATTTGGATTCAAATGGACTTTTAGGTATGAAACCGAGGAGAGACTGCAATGATGGTGACACCGTTGCAAAGCAGCCTGTGTGCTGAAGAGGCCCAGCACTAGCTTTCCCTGCTGGTTCTTCTGCTGTGGGAGCAGATGCCACTGTTCATTCTGCGCTGACTGTGTTGCTGCGCAGCAGAGAGCAGGCTCTGAACTGATTCCATTCAAATGCTTTTCCTGTATGAAAGGGAGCAGTGAAAGCAACGATGGATGCACCAATGTAAAGGTGATTGTGTGCTGAACAGGTCCAGCAACAGCTTTCCCTCCTGGCTCTTCTGCTGTGGGAGCAGAGGCCAAACGTTCGTGCTGTACTCACTGTGCTGCCTGCAGCAGAGAGCGACCAGCTGAGAATTTGGATTCAAATGGACTTTTAGGTATGAAACCGAGGAGAGACTGCAATGATGGTGACACCGTTGCAAAGCAGCCTGTGTGCTGAAGAGGCCCAGCATTAGCTTTCCCTGCTGGTTCTTCTGCTGTGGGAGCAGATGCCACTGTTCATTCTGCGCTGACTGTGTTGCTGCGCAGCAGAGAGCAGGCTCTGGACTGATTCCATTCAAATGCTTTTCCTGTATGAAAGGGAGCAGTGAAAGCAACGATGGATGCACCAATGTAAAGGTGATTGTGTGCTGAACAGGTCCAGCACAGCTTTCAATCCTGGCTCTTCTGCTGTGGGAGCAGAGGCCAAACGTTCGTGCTGTACTCACTGTGCTGCTGGGCAGCTGAAGCGACCAGCTGAGAATTTGGATTCAAATGGACTTTTAGGTATGAAACCGAGGAGAGACTGCAATGATGGTGACACCGTTGCAAAGCAGCCTGTGTGCTGAAGAGGCCCAGCATTAGCTTTCCCTGCTGGTTCTTCTGCTGTGGGAGCAGATGCCACTGTTCATTCTGTGCTGACTGTGTTGCTGCGCAGCAGAGAGCAGGCTCTGAACTGATTCCATTCAAATGCTTTTCCTGTATGAAAGGGAGCAGTGAAAGCAACGATGGATGCACCAATGTAAAGGTGATTGTGTGCTGAACAGGTCCAGCACCAGCTTTCAATCCTGGCTCTTCTGCTGTGGGAGCAGAGGCCAAACGTTCGTGCTGTACTCACTGTGCTGCTGGGCAGCTGAGAGCGACCAGCTGAGAATTTGGATTCAAATGGACTTTTAGGTATGAAACCGAGGAGAGACTGCAATGATGGTGACACCGTTGCAAAGCAGCCTGTGTGCTGAAGAGGCCCAGCACTAGCTTTCCCTGCTGGTTCTTCTGCTGTGGGAGCAGATGCCACTGTTCATTCTGTGCTGACTGTGTTGCTGCGCAGCAGAGAGCAGGCTCTGGACTGATTCCATTCAAATGCTTTTCCTGTATGAAAGGGAGCAGTGAAAGCAACGATGGATGCACCAATGTAAAGGTGATTGTGTGCTGAACAGGTCCAGCACCAGCTTTCAATCCTGGCTCTTCTGCTGTGGGATAAGAAGCCAAACGTTGGTGCTGTAGTCACTGTGCTGCTGGGCAGCTGAGAGCGACCAGCTGAGAATTTGGATTCAAATGGACTTTTAGGTATGAAACCGAGGAGAGACTGCAATGATGGTGACACCGTTGCAAAGCAGCCTGTGTGCTGAAGAGGCCCAGCATTAGCTTTCCCTGCTGGTTCTTCTGCTGTGGGAGCAGATGCCACTGTTCATTCTGTGCTGACTGTGTTGCTGCGCAGCAGAGAGCAGGCTCTGAACTGATTCCATTCAAATGCTTTTCCTGTATGAAAGGGAGCAGTGAAAGCAACGATGGATGCACCAATGTAAAGGTGATTGTGTGCTGAACAGGTCCAGCACCAGCTTTCCCTCCTGGCTCTTCTGCTGTGGGAGCAGAAGCCAAACGTTCGTGCTGTACTCACTGTGCTGCTGGGCAGCTGAGAGCGACCAGCTGAGAATTTGGATTCAAATGGACTTTTAGGTATGAAACCGAGGAGAGACTGCAATGATGGTGACACCGTTGCAAAGCAGCCTGTGTGCTGAAGAGGCCCAGCACTAGCTTTCCCTGCTGGTTCTTCTGCTGTGGGAGCAGATGCCACTGTTCATTCTGTGCTGACTGTGTTGCTGCGCAGCAGAGAGCAGGCTCTGAACTGATTCCATTCAAATGCTTTTCCTGTATGAAAGGGAGCAGTGAAAGCAACGATGGATGCACCAATGTAAAGGTGATTGTGTGCTGAACAGGTCCAGCACCAGCTTTCCCTCCTGGCTCTTCTGCTGTGGGAGCAGAGGCCAAACGTTCGTGCTGTACTCACTGTGCTGCTGGGCAGCTGAAAGCGACCAGCTGAGAATTTGGATTCAAATGGACTTTTAGGTATGAAACCGAGGAGAGACTGCAATGATGGTGACACCATTGCAAAGCAGCCTGTGTGCTGAAGAGGCCCAGCATTAGCTTTCCCTGCTGGTTCTTCTGCTGTGGGAGCAGATGCCACTGTTCATTCTGTGCTGACTGTGTTGCTGCGCAGCAGAGAGCAGGCTCTGAACTGATTCCATTCAAATGCTTTTCCTGTATGAAAGTGAGCAGTGAAAGCAACGATGGATGCACCAATGTAAAGGTGATTGTGTGCTGAACAGGTCAAGCAACAGCTTTCCCTCCTGGCTCTTCTGCTGTGGGAGCAGAGGCCAAACGTTCGTGCTGTACTCACTGTGCTGCCTGCAGCTGAGAGCGACCAGCTGAGAATTTGGATTCAAATGGAGTTTTAGGTATGAAACCGAGGAGAGACTGCAATGATGGTGACACCGTTGCAAAGCAGCCTGTGTGCTGAAGAGGCCCAGCACTAGCTTTCCCTGCTGGTTCTTCTGCTGTGGGAGCAGATGCCACTGTTCATTCTGTGCTGACTGTGTTGCTGCGCAGCAGAGAGCAGGCTCTGAACTGATTCCATTCAAATGCTTTTCCTGTATGAAAGGGAGCAGTGAAAGCAACGATGGATGCACCAATGTAAAGGTGATTGTGTGCTGAACAGGTCCAGCACAAGCTTTCAATCCTGGCTCTTCTGCTGTGGGAGCAGAAGCCAAACGTTCGTGCTGTACTCACTGTGCTGCTGGGCAGCTGAGAGAGACCAGCTGAGAATTTGGATTCAAATGGACTTTTAGGTATGAAACCGAGGAGAGACTGCAATGATGGTGACACCGTTGCAAAGCAGCCTGTGTGCTGAAGAGGCCCAGCACCAGCTTTCCCTGCTGGTTCTTCTGCTGTGGGAGCAGATGCCACTGTTCTTTCTGTGCTGACTGTGTTGCTGCGCAGCAGAGAGCAGGCTCTGAACTGATTCCATTCAAATGCTTTTCCTGTATGAAAGGGAGCAGTGAAAGCAACGATGGATGCACCAATGTAAAGGTGATTGTGTGATGAACAGGTCCAGCACCAGCTTTCAATCCTGGCTCTTCTGCTGTGGGAGCAGAAGCCAAACGTTCGTGCTGTACTCACTGTGCTGCCTGCAGCTGAGAGCGACCAGCTGAGAATTTGGATTCAAATGGACTTTTAGGTATGAAACCGAGGAGAGACTGCAATGATGGTGACACCGTTGCAAAGCAGCCTGTGTGCTGAAGAGGCCCAGCACTAGCTTTCCCTGCTGGTTCTTCTGCTGTGGGAGCAGATGCCACTGTTCATTCTGTGCTGACTGTGTTGCTGCGCAGCAGAGAGCAGGCTCTGGACTGATTCCATTCAAATGCTTTTCCTGTATGAAAGTGAGCAGTGAAAGCAACGATGGATGCACCAATGTAAAGGTGATTGTGTGCTGAACAGGTCCAGCAACAGCTTTCCCTCCTGGCTCTTCTGCTGTGGGAGCAGAGGCCAAACGTTCGTGCTGTACTCACTGTGCTGCCTGCAGCTGAGAGCGACCAGCTGAGAATTTGGATTCAAATGGACTTTTAGGTATGAAACCGAGGAGAGACTGCAATGATGGTGACACCGTTGCAAAGCAGCCTGTGTGCTGAAGAGGCCCAGCACTAGCTTTCCCTGCTGGTTCTTCTGCTGTGGGAGCAGATGCCACTGTTCATTCTGCGCTGACTGTGTTGCTGCGCAGCAGAGAGCAGGCTCTGGACTAATTCCATTCAAATGCTTTTCCTGTATGAAAGTGAGCAGTGAAAGCAACGATGGATGCACCAATGTAAAGGTGATTGTGTGCTGAACAGGTCCAGCACCAGCTTTCCCTCCTGGCTCTTCTGCTGTGGGAGCAGAGGCCAAACGTTCGTGCTGTACTCACTGTGCTGCCTGCAGCTGAGAGAGACCAGCTGAGAATTTGGATTCAAATGGACTTTTAGGTATGAAACCGAGGAGAGACTGCAATGATGGTGACACCGTTGCAAAGCAGCCTGTGTGCTGAAGAGGCCCAGCACTAGCTTTCCCTGCTGGTTCTTCTGCTGTGGGAGCAGATGCCACTGTTCATTCTGTGCTGACTGTGTTGCTGCGCAGCAGAGAGCAGGCTCTGAACTGATTCCATTCAAATGCTTTTCCTGTATGAAAGGGAGCAGTGAAAGCAACGATGGATGCACCAATGTAAAGGTGATTGTGTGCTGAACAGGTCCAGCACAAGCTTTCAATCCTGGCTCTTCTGCTGTGGGAGCAGAAGCCAAACGTTCGTGCTGTACTCACTGTGCTGCTGGGCAGCTGAAAGCGACCAGCTGAGAATTTGGATTCAAATGGACTTTTAGGTATGAAACCGAGGAGAGACTGCAATGATGGTGACACCGTTGCAAAGCAGCCTGTGTGCTGAAGAGGCCCAGCACTAGCTTTCCCTGCTGGTTCTTCTGCTGTGGGAGCAGATGCCACTGTTCATTCTGTGCTGACTGTGTTGCTGCGCAGCAGAGAGCAGGCTCTGAACTGATTCCATTCAAATGCTTTTCCTGTATGAAAGGGAGCAGTGAAAGCAACGATGGATGCACCAATGTAAAGGTGATTGTGTGCTGAACAGGTCCAGCACCAGCTTTAAATCCTGGCTCTTCTGCTGTGGGAGCAGAGGCCAAACGTTCGTGCTGTACTCACTGTGCTGCTGGGCAGCTGAGAGAGACCAGCTGAGAATTTGGATTCAAATGGACTTTTAGGTATGAAACCGAGGAGAGACTGCAATGATGGTGACACCGTTGCAAAGCAGCCTGTGTGCTGAAGAGGCCCAGCATTAGCTTTCCCTGCTGGTTCTTCTGCTGTGGGAGCAGATGCCACTGTTCATTCTGCGCTGACTGTGTTGCTGCGCAGCAGAGAGCAGGCTCTGAACTGATTCCATTCAAATGATTTTCCTGTATGAAAGGGAGCAGTGAAAGCAACGATGGATGCACCAATGTAAAGGTGATTGTGTGCTGAACAGGTCCAGCACAGCTTTCAATCCTGGCTCTTCTGCTGTGGGAGCAGAGGCCAAACGTTCGTGCTGTACTCACTGTGCTGCCTGCAGCTGAGAGCGACCAGCTGAGAATTTGGATTCAAATGGACTTTTAGGTATGAAACCGAGGAGAGACTGCAATGATGGTGACACCGTTGCAAAGCAGCCTGTGTGCTGAAGAGGCCCAGCCCTAGCTTTCCCTGCTGGTTCTTCTGCTGTGGGAGCAGATGCCACTGTTCATTCTGTGCTGACTGTGTTGCTGCGCAGCAGAGAGCAGGCTCTGAACTGATTCCATTCAAATGCTTTTCCTGTATGAAAGGGAGCAGTGAAAGCAACGATGGATGCACCAATGTAAAGGTGATTGTGTGCTGAACAGGTCCAGCACCAGCTTTCAATCCTGGCTCTTCTGCTGTGGGAGCAGAAGCCAAACGTTCGTGCTGTACTCACTGTGCTGCCTGCAGCTGAGAGCGACCAGCTGAGAATTTGGATTCAAATGGACTTTTAGGTATGAAACCGAGGAGAGACTGCAATGATGGTGACACCGTTGCAAAGCAGCCTGTGTGCTGAAGAGGCCCAGCACCAGCTTTCCCTGCTGGTTCTTCTGCTGTGGGAGCAGATGCCACTGTTCGTTTTGTGCTGACTGTGTTGCTGCGCAGCAGAGAGCAGGCTCTGGACTGATTCCATTCAAATGCTTTTCCTGTATGAAAGTGAGCAGTGAAAGCAACGATGGATGCACCAATGTAAAGGTGATTCTGCGATGAACAGGTCCAGCTACTCACTGTGCTGCCTGCAGCTGAGAGAGACCAGCTGAGAATTTGGATTCAAATGGACTTTTAGGTATGAAACCGAGGAGAGACTGCAATGATGGTGACACCGTTGCAAAGCAGCCTGTGTGCTGAAGAGGCCCAGCACTAGCTTTCCCTGCTAATTCTTCTGCTGTGGGAGCAGATGCCACTGTTCATTCTGTGCTGAGTGTGTT
>NW_026915992.1:0-11532 GCF_034315485.1 Pezoporus occidentalis
TCTATGACTTCTCTATGACAGTATGACTCCTCTATGACTCCTCTATGACTCCTCTATGACTCCTCTATGACTCTTCTATGACTCCTCTATGACTCCTCTATGACTCCTCTATGACTCCTCTATGACTCCTCTATGACTCCTCTATGACTCCTCTATGACTCCTCTATGACTCCTCTATGACTATGACTCCTCTATGACTCCTCTATGACTCCTCTATGACTCCTCTATGACTCCTCTATGACCTCTATGACTCCTCTATGACTCCTCTATGACTCCTCTATGACTCCTCTATGACTCCTCTATGACTCCTCTATGACTCCTCTATGACTCCTCTATGACTCCTCTATGACTCCTCTATGACTCCTCTATGACTCCTCTATCTATGACTCCTCTATGACTCCTCTATGACTCCTCTATGACTCCTCTATGACTCCTCTATGACTCCTCTATGACTCCTCTATGACTCCTCTATGACTCCTCTATGACAGTATGACTCCTCTATGACTCCTCTATGACTCCTCTATGACTCCTCTATGACTCCTCTATGACTCCTCTATGACCCCTCTATGACTCCTCTATGACTCCTCTATGACTCCTCTATGACTCCTCTATGACTCCTCTATGACTCCTCTATGACTCCTATGACTCCTCTATGACTCCTCTATGACTCTCTATGACTCCTCTATGACTCCTCTATGACTCTATGACTCCTCTATGACTCCTCTATGACTCCTCTATGACTCCTCTATGATGACTCCTCTATGACTCTCTCTATGACTCCTCTATGACTCCTCTATGACTCCTCTATGACTCCTCTATGACTCCTCTATGACTCCTCTATGACTCCTCTATGACTCCTCTATGACTCCTCTATGACTCCTCTATGACTCCTCTATGACTCCTCTATGACTCCTCTATGACTCCTCTATGACTCCTCTATGACTCCTCTATGACTCCTCTATGACTCCTCTATGACTCCTCTATGACTCCTCTATGACTCCTCTATGACTCCTCTATGACTCCTCTATGACTCCTCTATGACTCCTCTATGACTCCTCTATGACTCCTCTATGACTCCTCTATGACTCCTCTATGACTCCTCTATGACTCCTCTATGACTCCTCTATGACTCCTCTATGACTCCTCTATGACTCCTCTATGACTCCTCTATGACTCCTCTATGACTCCTCTATGACTCCTCTATGACTCCTCTATGACTCCTCTATGACTCCTCTATGACTCCTCTATGACTCCTCTATGACTCCTCTATGACTCCTCTATGACTCCTCTATGACTCCTCTATGACTCCTCTATGACTCCTCTATGACTCCTCTATGACTCCTCTATGACTCCTCTATGACTCCTCTATGACTCCTCTATGACTCCTCTATGACTCCTCTATGACTCCTCTATGACTCCTCTATGACTCCTCTATGACTCCTCTATGACTCCTCTATGACTCCTCTATGACTCCTCTATGACTCCTCTATGACTCCTCTATGACTATGACTCCTCTATGACTCCTCTATGACTCCTCTATGACTCCTCTATGACTCCTCTATGACTCCTCTATGACTCCTCCTTGACTCCTCTATGACTCCTCTATGACTCCTCTATGACTCCTCTATGACTCCTCTATGACTCCTCTATGACTCCTCTATGACTCCTCTATGACTCCTCTATGACTCCTCTATGACTCCTCTATGACTCCTCTATGACTCCTCTATGACTCCTCTATGACTCCTCTATGACTCCTCTATGACTCCTCTATGACTCCTCTATGACTCCTCTATGACTCCTCTATGACTCCTCTATGACTCCTCTATGACTCCTCTATGACTCCTCTATGACTCCTCTATGACTCCTCTATGACTCCTCTATGACTCCTCTATGACTCCTCTATGACTCCTCTATGACTCTCTATCTATGACTCCTCTATGACTCTATCTATGACTCCTCTATGACTCCTCTATGACTCCTCTATGACTCCTCTATGACTCCTCTATGACTCCTCTATGACTCCTCTATGACTCCTCTATGACTCCTCTATGACTCCTCTATGACTCCTCTATGACTCCTCTATGACTCCTCTATGACTCCTCTATGACTCCTCTATGACTCCTCTATGACTCCTCTATGACGACTCCTCTATGACTCCTCTATGACTCCTCTATGACTCCTCTATGACTCCTCTATGACTCCTCTATGACTCCTCTATGACTCCTCTATGACTCCTCTATGACTCCTCTATGACTCCTCTATGACTCCTCTATGACTCCTCTATGACTCCTCTATGACTCCTATCTATGACTCCTCTATGACTCCTCTATGACTCCTCTATGACTCCTCTATGACTCCTCTATGACTCCTCTATGACTCCTCTATGACTCCTCTATGACTCCTCTATGACTCCTCTATGACTCCTCTATGACTCCTCTATGACTCCTCTATGACTCCTCTATGACTCCTCTATGACTCCTCTATGACTCCTCTATGACTCCTCTATGACTCCTCTATGACTCCTCTATGACTCCTCTATGACTCCTCTATGACTCCTCTATGACTCCTCTATGACTCCTCTATGACTCCTCTATGACTCCTCTATGACTCCTCTATGACTCCTCTATGACTCCTCTATGACTCCTCTATGACTCCTCTATGACTCCTCTATGACTCCTCTATGACTCCTCTATGACTCCTCTATGACAGTATGACTCCTCTATGACTCCTCTATGACTCCTCTATGACTCCTCTATGACTCCTCTATGACTCTATGACTCCTATGACTCCTCTATGACTCCTCTATGACTCCTCTATGACTCCTCTATGACTCCTCTATGACTCCTCTATGACTCCTCTATGACTCCTCTATGACTCTCTATGACTATGACTCCTCTATGACTCCTCTATGACTCCTCTATGACTCCTCTATGACTCCTCTATGACTCCTCTATGACTCCTCTATGACTCCTCTATGACTCCTCTATGACTCCTCTATGACTCCTGACTCCTCTATGACTCCTCTATGACTCCTCTATGACTCCTCTATGACTCCTCTATGACTCCTCTATGACTCCTCTATGACTCCTCTATGACTCCTCTATGACTCCTCTATGACTCCTCTATGACTCCTCTATGACTCCTCTATGACTCCTCTATGACTCCTCTATGACTCCTCTATGACTCCTCTATGACTCCTCTATGACTCCTCTATGACTCCTCTATGACTCCTCTATGACTCCTCTATGACTCCTACTCCTCTATGACTCCTCTATGACTCCTCTATGACTCCTCTATGACTCCTCTATGACTCCTCTATGACTCCTCTATGACTCCTCTATGACTCCTCTATGACTCCTCTATGACTCCTCTATGACTGACCTCTATGACTCCTCTATGACTCCTCTATGACTCCTCTATGACTCCTCTATGACTCCTCTATGACTCCTCTATGACTCCTCTATGACTCCTCTATGACTCCTCTATGACTCCTCTATGACTCCTCTATGACTCCTCTATGACTCCTCTATGACTCCTCTATGACTCCTCTATGACTCCTCTATGACTCCTCTATGACTCCTCTATGACTCCTCTATGACTCCTCTATGACTCCTCTATGACTCCTCTATGACTCCTCTATGACTCCTCTATGACTCCTCTATGACTCCTCTATGACTCCTCTATGACTCCTCTATGACTCCTCTATGACTCCTCTATGACTCCTCTATGACTCCTCTATGACTCCTCTATGACTCCTCTATGACTCCTCTATGACAGTATGACTCCTCTATCCTCTCTATGACTCTATGACTCCTCTATGACTCCTCTATGACTCCTCTATGACTCCTCTATGACTCCTCTATGACTCCTCTATGACTCCTCTATGACTCCTCTATGACTCCTATGACTCCTCTATGACTCCTCTATGACTCCTCTATGACTCCTCTATGACTCCTCTATCTATGACTCCTCTATGACTCCTCTATGACTCCTCTATGACTCCTCTGACTCCTCTATGACTCCTCTATGACTCCTCTATGACTCCTCTATGACAGTATGACTCCTCTATGACTCCTCTATGACTCCTCTATGACTCCTCTATGACTCCTCTATGACTCCTCTATGACTCCTCTATGACTCCTCTATGACTCCTCTATGACTCCTCTCTATGACTCCTCTATGACTCCTCTATGACTCCTCTATGACTCCTCTATGACTCCTCTATGACTCCTCTATGACTCCTCTATGACTCCTCTATGACTCCTCTATGACTCCTCTATGACTCCTCTATGACTCCTCTATGACTCCTCTATGACTCCTCTATGACTCCTCTATGACTCCTCTATGACTCCCTTATGACTCCTCTATGACTCCTCTATGACTCCTCTATGACTCCTCTATGACTCCTCTATGACTCCTCTATGACTCCTATGACTCCTCTATGACTCCTCTATGACTCCTCTATGACTCCTCTATGACTCCTCTATGACTCCTCTATGACTCCTCTATGACTCCTCTATGACTCTATGACTCCTCTATGACTCCTCTATGACTCCTCTATGACTCCTCTATGACTCCTCTATGACTCCTCTATGACTCCTCTATGACTCCTCTATGACTCCTCTATGACTCCTCTATGACTCCTCTATGACTCCTCTATGACTCCTCTATGACTCCTCTATGACTCCTCTATGACTCCTCTATGACTCCTCTATGACTCCTCTATGACTCCTCTATGACTCCTCTATGACTCCTCTATGACTCCTCTATGACTCCTCTATGACTCCTCTATGACTCCTCTATGACTCCTCTATGACTCCTCTATGACTCCTCTATGACTCCTCTATGACTCCTCTATGACTCCTCTATGACTCCTCTATGACAGTATGACTCCTCTATGACTCCTCTATGACTCGACTATGACTCCTCTATGACTCCTCTATGACTCCTCTATGACTCCTCTATGACTCCTCTATGACTCCTCTATGACTCCTCTATGACTCCTCTATGACTCCTCTATGACTCCTCTATGACTCCTCTATGACTCCTCTATGACTCCTCTATCTATGACTCCTCTATGACTCCTCTATGACTCCTATGACTCCTCTATGACTCCTCTATGACTATGACTCCTCTATGACTCCTCTATGACTATGACTCCTCTATGACTCCTCTATGACTCCTCTATGACTCCTCTATGACTCCTCTATGACTCCTCTATGACTCCTCTATGACTCCTCTATGACTCCTCTATGACAGTATGACTCCTCTATGACTCCTCTATGACTCCTCTATGACTCCTCTATGACTCCTCTATGACTCCTCTATGACTCCTCTATGACTCCTCTATGACTCCAGTATGACTCCTCTATGACTCCTCTATGACTCCTCTATGACTCCTCTATGACTCCTCTATGACTCCTCTATGACTCCTCTATGACTCCTCTATGACTCCTCTATGACTCCTCTATGACTCCTCTATGACTCCTCTATGACTCCTCTATGACTCCTCTATGACTCCTCTATGACTCCTCTATGACTCCTCTATGACTCCTCTATGACTCCTCTATGACTCCTCTATGACTCCTCTATGACTCCTGAAAGTATGACTCCTCTATGACTCCTCTATGACTCCTCTATGACTCCTCTATGACTCCTCTATGACTCCTCTATGACTCCTCTATGACTCCTCTATGACTCCTCTATGACTCCTCTATGACTCCTCTATGACTCCTCTATGACTCCTCTATGACTCCTCTATGACTCCTCTATGACTCCTCTATGACTCCTCTATGACTCCTCTATGACTCCTCTATGACTCCTCTATGACTCCTCTATGACTCCTTCCTCTATGACTCCTCTATGACTCCTCTATGACTCCTCTATGACTCCTCTATGACTCCTCTATGACTCCTCTATGACTCCTCTATGACTCCTCTATGACTCCTCTATGACTCCTCTATGACTCCTCTATGACTCCTCTATGACTCCTCTATGACTCCTCTATGACTCCTCTATGACTCCTCTATGACTCCTCTATGACTCCTCTATGACTCCTCTATGACTCCTCTATGACTCCTCTATGACTCCTCTATGACTCCTCTATGACTCCTCTATGACTCCTCTATGACTCCTCTATGACTCCTCTATGACTCCTCTATGACTCCTCTATGACTCCTCTATGACTCCTCTATGACTCCTCTATGACTCCTCTATGACTCCTCTATCTATGACTCCTCTATGACTCCTCTATGACAGTATGACTCCTCTATGACTCCTCTATGACTCCTCTATGACTCCTCTATGACTCCTCTATGACTCCTCTATGACTCCTCTATGACTCCTCTATGACAGTATGACTCCTCTATGACTCCTCTATGACTATGACTCCTCTATGACTCCTCTATGACTCCTCTATGACTCCTCTATGACTCCTCTATGACTCCTCTATGACTCCTCTATGACTCCTCTATGACTCCTCTATGACTCCTCTATGACACCTCTATGACTCCTCTATGACTCCTCTATGACTCCTCTATGACTCCTCTATGAGAGTATGACTCCTCTATGACTCCTCTATGACTCCTCTATGACAGTATGACTCCTCTATGACTCCTCTATGACTCCTCTATGACTCCTCTATGACTCCTCTATGACTCCTCTATGACTCCTCTATGACTCCTCTATGACTCCTCTATGACTCCTCTATGACTCCTCTATGACTCCTCTATGACTCCTCTCTATGACTCCTCTATGACTCCTCTATGACTCCTCTATGACTCCTCTATGACAGTATGACTCCTCTCTATGACTCCTCTATGACTCCTCTATGACTCCTCTATGAGTATGACTCCTCTATGACTCCTCTATGACTCCTCTATGACTCCTCTATGACTCCTCTATGACTCCTCTATGACTCCTCTATGACAGTATGACTCCTCTATGACTCCTCTATGAGAGTATGACTCCTCTATGACTCCTCTATGACTCCTCTATGACTCCTCTATGACTCCTCTATGAGAGTATGACTCCTCTATGACTCCTCTATGAGAGTATGACTCCTCTATGACTCCTCTATGACTCCTCTATGACTCCTCTATGACTCCTCTATGAGAGTATGACTCCTCTATGACTCCTCTATGACTGACTCTCTATGACTCCTCTATGACTCCTCTATGAGAGTATGAGAGTATGACTCCTCTATGACTCCTCTATGAGAGTATGACTCCTCTATGACTCCTCTATGAGAGTATGACTCCTCTATGACTCCTCTATGAGAGCATGACTCCTCTATGACTCCTCTATGACTCCTCTATGACTCCTCTATGACTCTATGACTCCTCTATGACTCCTCTATGAGAGTATGACTCCTCTATGACTCCTCTATGAGAGTATGACTCCTCTATGACTCCTCTATGAGAGTATGACTCCTCTATGACTCCTCTATGAGAGTATGACTCCTCTATGACTCCTCTATGAGAGTATGACTCCTCTATGACTCCTCTATGACTCCTCTATGACTCCTCTATGACTCCTCTATGACTCCTCTATGACTCCTCTATGACTCCTCTATCTATGACTCCTCTATGACTCCTCTATGACTCCTCTATGACTCCTATGACTCCTCTATGACTCCTCTATGAGAGTAAGACTCCTCTATGACTCCTCTATGACTCCTCTATGACTCCTCTATGACTCCTCTATGAGAGTATGACTCCTCTATGACTCCTCTATGAGAGTATGACTCCTCTATGACTCCTCTATGAGAGTATGACTCCTCTATGACTCCTCTATGAGAGTATGACTCCTCTATGACTCCTCTATGAGAGTATGACTCCTCTATGACTCCTCTATGAGAGTATGACTCCTCTATGACTCCTCTATGAGAGTATGACTCCTCTATGACTCCTCTATGAGAGTATGACTCCTCTATGACTCGAAGACTAGACTATGACTCCTCTATGACTCCTGACTCCTCTATGACTCCTCTATGAGAGTATGACTCCTCTATGACTCCTCTATGAGAGTATGACTCCTCTATGACTCCTCTATGAGAGTATGACTCCTCTATGACTCCTCTATGAGAGTATGACTCCTCTATGACTCCTCTATGAGAGTATGACTCCTCTATGACTCCTCTATGAGAGTATGACTCCTCTATGAGAGTATGACTCCTCTATGACTCCTCTATGACTCCTCTATGACTCCTCTATGACTCCTCTATGACTCCTCTATGACTCCTCTATGACTCCTCTATGAGAGTATGACTCCTCTATGACTCCTCTATGAGAGTATGACTCCTCTATGACTCCTCTATGACTCCTCTATGACTCCTCTATGACTCCTCTATGAGAGTATGACTCCTCTATGACTCCTCTATGAGAGTATGACTCCTCTATGACTCCTCTATGAGAGTATGACTCCTCTATGACTCCTCTATGACTCCTCTATGACTCCTCTATGACTCCTCTATGAGAGTATGACTCCTCTATGACTCCTCTATGAGAGTATGACTCCTCTATGACTCCTCTATGAGAGTATGACTCCTCTATGACTCCTCTATGAGAGTATGACTCCTCTATGACTCCTCTATGAGAGTATGACTCCTCTATGACTCCTCTATGAGAGTATGACTCCTCTATGACTCCTCTATGAGAGTATGACTCCTCTATGACTCCTCTATGAGAGTATGACTCCTCTATGACTCCTCTATGAGAGTATGACTCCTCTATGACTCCTCTATGAGAGTATGACTCCTCTATGACTCCTCTATGAGAGTATGACTCCTCTATGACTCCTCTATGACTCCTCTATGACTCCTCTATGAGAGTATGACTCCTCTATGACTCCTCTATGACTCCTCTATGACTCCTCTATGACTCCTCTATGACTCCTCTATGAGAGTATGACTCCTCTATGACTCCTCTATGAGAGTATGACTCCTCTATGACTCCTCTATGAGAGTATGACTCCTCTATGACTCCTCTATGAGAGTATGACTCCTCTATGACTCCTCTATGAGAGTATGACTCCTCTATGACTCCTCTATGAGAGTATGACTCCTCTATGACTCCTCTATGAGAGTATGACTCCTCTATGACTCCTCTATGAGAGTATGACTCCTCTATGACTCCTCTATGACTCCTCTATGACTCCTCTATGAGAGTATGACTCCTCTATGACTCCTCTATGAGAGTATGACTCCTCTATGACTCCTCTATGAGAGTATGACTCCTCTATGACTCCTCTATGAGAGTATGACTCCTCTATGACTCCTCTATGAGAGTATGACTCCTCTATGACTCCTCTATGAGAGTATGACTCCTCTATGACTCCTCTATGAGAGTATGACTCCTCTATGACTCCTCTATGAGAGTATGACTCCTCTATGACTCCTCTATGACTCCTCTATGAGAGTATGACTCCTCTATGACTCCTCTATGACTCCTCTATGACTCCTCTATGACTCCTCTATGAGACTCCTCTATGACTCCTCTATGACTCCTCTATGACTCCTCTATGACTCCTCTATGACTCCTCTATGACTCCTCTATGACTCCTCTAAGACTCCTCTATGACTCCTCTATGACTCCTCTATGAGAGTATGACTCCTCTATGAGAGTATGACTCCTCTATGACTCCTCTATGACTCCTCTATGACTCCTCTATGACTCCTCTATGACTCCTCTATGACTCCTCTATGACTCCTCTATGACTCCTCTATGACTCCTCTATGACTCCTCTATGACTCCTCTATGACTCCTCTATGACTCCTCTATGAGAGTATGACTCCTCTATGACTCTTCTATGAGAGTATGACTCCTCTATGACTCCTCTATGAGAGTATGACTCCTCTATGACTCCTCTATGAGAGTATGACTCCTCTATGACTCCTCTATGAGACTATGACTCCTCTATGACTCCTCTATGAGAGTATGACTCCTCTATGACTCCTCTATGAGAGTATGACTCCTCTATGACTCCTCTATGACTCCTCTATGACTCCTCTATGACTCCTCTATGACTCCTCTATGACTCCTCTATGACTCCTCTATGACTCCTCTATGAGAGTATGACTCCTCTATGACTCCTCTATGAGAGTATGACTCCTCTATGACTCCTCTATGAGAGTATGACTCCTCTATGACTCCTCTATGAGAGTATGACTCCTCTATGACTCCTCTATGAGAGTATGACTCCTCTATGACTCCTCTATGAGAGTATGACTCCTCTATGACTCCTCTATGACTCCTCTATGACTCCTCTATGAGAGTATGACTCCTCTATGACTCCTCTATGAGAGTATGACTCCTCTATGACTCCTCTATGAGAGTATGACTCCTCTATGACTCCTCTATGAGAGTATGACTCCTCTATGACTCCTCTATGAGAGTATGACTCCTCTATGACTCCTCTATGAGAGTATGACTCCTCTATGACTCCTCTATGACTCCTCTATGACTCCTCTATGACTCCTCTATGAGAGTATGACTCCTCTATGACTCCTCTATGACTCCTCTATGACTCCTCTATGAGAGTATGACTCCTCTATGACTCCTCTATGAGAGTATGACTCCTCTATGACTCCTCTATGAGAGTATGACTCCTCTATGACTCCTCTATGAGAGTATGACTCCTCTATGACTCCTCTATGAGAGTATGACTCCTCTATGACTCCTCTATGAGAGTATGACTCCTCTATGACTCCTCTATGAGAGTATGACTCCTCTATGACTCCTCTATGAGAGTATGACTCCTCTATGACTCCTCTATGAGAGTATGACTCCTCTATGACTCCTCTATGACTCCTCTATGACTCCTCTATGAGAGTATGACTCCTCTATGACTCCTCTATGAGAGTATGACTCCTCTATGACTCCTCTATGAGAGTATGACTCCTCTATGACTCCTCTATGAGACTCCTCTATGACTCCTCTATGACTCCTCTATGACTCCTCTATGAGAGTATGACTCCTCTATGACTCCTCTATGAGAGTATGACTCCTCTATGACTCCTCTATGACTCCTCTATGACTCCTCTATGACTCCTCTATGAGAGTATGACTCCTCTATGACTCCTCTATGAGAGTATGACTCCTCTATGACTCCTCTATGAGAGTATGACTCCTCTATGACTCCTCTATGAGAGTATGACTCCTCTATGACTCCTCTATGAGAGTATGACTCCTCTATGACTCCTCTATGAGAGTATGACTCCTCTATGACTCCTCTATGAGAGTATGACTCCTCTATGACTCCTCTATGAGAGTATGACTCCTCTATGACTCCTCTATGAGAGTATGACTCCTCTATGACTCCTCTATGAGAGTATGACTCCTCTATGACTCCTCTATGAGAGTATGACTCCTCTATGACTCCTCTATGAGAGTATGACTCCTCTATGACTCCTCTATGACTCCTCTATGACTCCTCTATGACTCCTCTATGACAGTATGACTCCTCTAAGACTCCTCTATGACAGTATGACTCCTCTATGACTCCTCTATGACAGTATGACTCCTCTATGACTCC